>NW_026988414.1:68220000-68485000 GCF_030222135.1 Aotus nancymaae
ATATGTGCATCTATATGTTTATATCTAATCTCATATTGCTTCTTGGTTCTGTTTCTCTGTAGAATTCTGCCTAATACAGCTGAAGATGTGTTCTCTTCCTTCAGAAAGCTTGCATGTTACTGGGGAACAATCAGTCAACAATTATAGAAAGGGGCCTAGGGGATATGGTGGCCAATGTGTTTGTGAGTAGTGGTGACAGAGGGCTACCCATTACAGATTCCCAGGGGGAAGTCAAGAGCAAAGGAAACAGGGATGAAGGAGGTTCAGCCAGGCCCCGCCACATGCCCACACTAAACCTGGAGAGTCTCTTTTCCCTTCAGTCTTTTTAGAACTGTTTATTTCTGCACTTCAGTGGATGCAACCCCTAAATCCTGAAGAATCTGTTGTTTGTTGTATTACTACAAGCAAGTATTAGCCTAGAAGGGCCTTCCCAACAATGAAATGCAACTCTTATATTTTACAGATTGGGAAACCAAGTCTCTGAGAGCTTTCTATTAAAGTGACAGAGGTACTGGATCGTGGTGACCAGCAATATGTACCCACAGGAGTAATAGCAGCTGTTCATATGTGTTTTATTCTAATGTGCCTTCCTGTGACCATGTTCAACGAATTACAGGATTTTTTTTTTACCAAACCTGACTCTTTTGAAAGAGAACCAAAGGAGCGAAACCAAACAACTCTTGGGGACTGATCTGCAAATGCCACTCCTGAGCCCTGGGGACTCCAGGTCCATCTCACATTGCCCCTGCAGTCACCCTCAGCCGGCCCTGGCCCCTAGGCAGGTTGTCCCTGCAGACTGGCAAAGTCATTTCCAGGCATGGTCTCAGAGAATCTCTGGAATGGTAGAAGGGTTTGTAGCCATAAAAGCTGATATCAAGGGGCTTCTAGAAATCCAGAAAATTCAATTCTCCAGAATGTGCCTGAGAATTAGTTTCTCCTCTAGAGTCCTTTTCTTAGGAAGCACCAGAGTCCACGCTTGCTCTTGTCTTTTTAATCCAAATGTCGCCTCTATTAAGGCCCCAAAGTCCCATGAGAAACACCAGCTTGTGCCCTCTGGTCCTCCCCGACTCCTGTGAGCCTATTGTAAGCTCATTTTCAGTGAACTTCAGAAGGCAGAGGGTAAACTCTCCCTGGGCCCCTACCCCTCCAAGGCTGCACGTTTTCGGCACTACTACTGGATACTAGTGACAGAAAAGTGGAGATTATCCCTCACTTTACAGAGAGAGAAACCAAGGCGCAGAGGGGGGTGAAGCTAGCTTCTGATCCTGGGCTACCCCTGGGAAAGCTGTGCCAGGAGGAGTCATCTCAGGCTTTGGCCCCAGGGAAGCCCTGCTTTGTCACTGCAGGGGGACAGGGCACCACCTAAGCTGGCCTTGCCAATTAGAACCAGCTCTGCTGCTCCAAAGACACCCAGGCCAGTGAGAGGTGCACATGTTGACAAGCTGTAAAATCATAATTCTTCCCTCTGACAGTTCCCTGGTCCAAGGCAACCTGTTTTGTAGTGATGCTCTGTGACCGTCTGGCTCCCATCCCAGGGATGTGGGAAAGGGTTGCACTGTAAGTCTCTTCTTGCTGTGGGGAATTAAGGATTGCAGCCATGAGCCAGAGTGGGTGGGAGAGGCATCATCTCCTAAGGTAGGAAGGGCGTGTGGTCTGGATACCTGAATTTTAATCCCAATCCTTTTTTTTTTTTTTTTTTTGAGATTGAATCTCGCTCTGTCGCCCAGACTGGAGTGCAGTGTGGGAATCTCGGCTCACTGCAACCTCCACCTCCTAGGTTCAAGCAATTCTCCTGCTTCAGTCTCCCAAGTAGCTGAGATTACAGGTGTACACCACCACGCCCAGCTAATTTTTGTATTTTTAGTAGATACAGGGTTTCACCATATTGACCAGGCTGGTCTTGAACTCCTGAGCTCAGGTAATCTGCCCACCTCGGCCTCCCAAACTGCCAGGATTACAGGTGTGAGCCACCACACCTGGCCATTCCTTTTTATAATTTTTTTATTTTTAAACTAGCCGTGTGTATTTTAAACCAGCTGTGACCTTAGCTAAGTTACTGAACCCATCTGAGTCTCAGTTTCTGCCTCTGCCCCTGTAAAACAGAAATAGTAAGAATAACTATCCCCCGCCCCCAGGGGCTATCACTGACTTCACAGGAAATGAGGAATGTGTAGACTGTAAAGCATTCTACCAACATCCACTGTCATTCTTTCTTGAGATGTTCTAAAGGAGGTGAGGGAAAGGAAGGACCCAGAGCTGGGAAATTCTGCTTTTTCTAATCCTTTCTTGCTACAGTGAGGCCATAGTCCAGAGAGTTTAAGCAGTCAGCTCTAAATCACAGAGGGCAGGAGGCAGGGTGTGGGTTGGGCAGTAAGGGTGGGTAGGGAATGAGGGGGCCTGTGCTAGCGCCCAGAGACGGGACCAGGATGAGACCCTGAAGGAACCCTGCAGGAGGGTACTAGGGGCAGGGGTAGTGGGGAAGGGGGAGGCCAGGCGGGCGGTGGGCTAAGGACACAGCGCTGTCGCATGAGGATATGCCAGCCCTGGTTACCAAAACCCACTAGGGGGTTTCTGAGTACAAAGGCATGTGGGTGGTGCAGCTCCCCGCAGCTTTGGAAACGTGATAAAATAAACACACGACATGGGTCTTCAGACCACCCCAGATTAGAAGCTAAAGAGGTGGATAGGTAGAAGAAAAAGCAGAGGTTTTCAAGGAACAAAAATACAAGGCAGCACATTCATCCCCGAGGTTGGAAATGTGGGCTGCACTCATTTCGGCGTCATCAGAACTGTGCCTGAGTCACCTCTGGGGAGAAGGTGACTGGGGAGAAGGAGAAGAGCCCATGGGGCAGGGAGGCCGGATGTGTGTACCTACACAGTGCTGCCCCCACACACATCCCTTACAGGAGAGTTTCCCTTGGAATGACCCGACGATTTGGTAACGAGTTATCATTCAAGATAGGTCTGACTCATTTCTCCCATAAAGGAGGAACCGAACAGTCAGCAACAGAGATTAGAATTCTTATCCAGGTAGAGCTCGAGTGCCTCCCTCCCTTCTACCAAAATATTCTCCCTTTTACCATCTCTCTGCCTTAGATTTCACCCTTACCGGTGGATGCCCTTGGCTCTTCAGTCTCCAACAGTTCTCTATACAAACACAAATGCTTCTGGAGAGGCAGGCCACAGGTCAGCCCAGACTGTGACCCAGCTCAGGCAGCCCGGACCCAGGACCCGTTCCGTCAAGGGCAGGAGGGCCCACAAGAATGAGTGAGGGAGAAGGATGGGGACAGAGAAAATGTTCCCACTGTATGGATGAGGAAACTGAGACTCAGAGTAGTAAAGAAAGCAGGCTGGGCACGGTGGCTCACACCTGTAATCCCAGCACTTTGGGAGGCTGGGGCGGGTAGATTGCCTGAGATCAGGAGTTTGAGATTAGCCTGGTCACATGGTGAAATGTTGTCTCTACTAAAAATACAAAAATTAGCCAGGTGTGGTGGTGGGTGTATGTAATCCCAGCTACTCGGCAGGCTGAGGCAGGAGGATCGCTTGGACCTGGGAGGCAGATGTTGCAGTGAGCTGAGATCAAGTCACTGCACTACAGCCCCAGTCTGGGCAACAGAGCAAGACTCCATCTCAAAAAAAAAAAAAAAAAAAAAAGGAAACAATGAGCAGTCTGAGGTTGGGGAAGGCCAGACCTTACTGCCTCATCCCAAAACATATGTCTTCTTCAGAGTACGTTCAAGGGCAATTCCACACTCTGTGGAGAGACAGAGAAAACAACCCTTCAACGCTGTGCCCACACTGTCCTCCCACCCACCAGCACGTGCAGGCAGCAGGCAATGAAATGGGAGTCTCTGTGTGTCTGGAATTTGAACTGAGGCCTAAGTTGGGGCCACTCAGAAGCCTGGGAGACTCAAGAGTGAGGTGGGCATTACAGAGCCACACACAGCACAGGGTGCAAAGTCGGAAGGAACTCGGGCAGCCAGAGAGACGGGGAAGGGAGCAGGGCACAGAGAGAACCGACAAGGAGAAGAGATACCCAGGGGGGCGGCCAGCACTCCAGGGCAGGGACTCTTAAAGTCCACCCAGGGATGACGGGGCTGCCGTGGAGCAGTGTCCCCTGAGTTATGGCTCCTATTTTTCTGCTTCCCTACTGGGTGTATGTTTTTGCCACTCTCTAGCCCTGGCTGTACCATTGAGGACTGAGTTTTAGCAGGAAGCAGAAAACTGGGATTCTTAGGTTGCAGGTCTCTGGATCAAGAGGCACCACATCTGTGTGTGAAGCAGGGATTACTGCCCTTCCATACCACCCTGAGACCCTGCCCCTGAGGGCGATGCTCCCCCCACCCCCAGCGGGGATCTGGGGCTGTGTTCCCTGGGAAGGATGAGGTCCTTTGCTTGCAGGAGGGAGAATGAGCCGGAAGCTATCAGGAGTCAGGAACATGCTCTCTCAGTGTCCCTAGCTCCTGGCTTCTGGGCACCTGGTGGGATAGCACTTTCTGCCTCTTGCTGTGATAGATCCCGCCAGTGAGCGGTGAGCGGAATGCTTCACCGTCTGTGTGGGGCCCTCAGTCTCTTGCCCTCAGTCGCTGTAGCCAGCATTGTTCCACATGGTGGTGGCTGCGGCCTCAACCTGGATCTTAGAGAATGGACACAGGGCTTGTCCGGCTAAATAAACCTGCCTTACTTTGAGCCATTTTGCGTTGGGGATTGTTTGCTACTCCACCAAACCCTGGGTGCTTTGGCGGGTGCATTGCCTCAGCCAGGGCTTCAGCATCACATGTTCCCCGGATCCTGCTGGGGCAGATGGAGGGCTGCTACACACTGGGGCAACCCCAGCAACTGGAGACATTCCCTGGGCCCCCCTGCCAGCCCCAGTGCCAACCCTCAGGCTGTGGCACAGGAGTGCTGAACAGCAGAGGGCACCAGAGGCCTGTCTCTGCCTTCCCCATCCTGGTGCCATCACAGGGGTTGGTAGCATCAGTATCGCTGGTATTGTAGGAGGGTGGCATTTGGACCTATAGCAGGGAGAGATCTCAGGGCCCGCCCCTCTTTTGTGTCACTGTGGTTGTGGGCAAGCATTTGTAAGATGCAGATTCACCCCTCAGTAGGCTTCAGACAGCATCTTGGGACCAGGGTTGAGGCCCCCACCATAACTTCCTCTGGCCCTTTCTCTCCTGGGCTGGCCCCGCCTTCAGTGGTCATCTGTCAGACCCAGGGGTGGGGAGCAGAATCAGGAGCCAGGACACAGCAGAACAGGCACGGGCAGACTGACTCAGCACACATGGCAGTGTTTCCAGGCCAGCCCCTGCGGCCTCTCCTCTTCCGTGCCTCAGCTCCCACCGTTACACTTTTGCCCTTTTAGCACCGTACTTTCATCTCTGTTAAAATGCAGCCCTCGTTTTTTGGGGGAAAGGGAAAGGATGGAGGTTGGAGATGGCAGGACTAACAGCAGATGTTTTCAGGATGCGAGAGCTTCGTCAGTACAGAGAACTTCATGCTAAGAGTCTGGAAGCCATGTGATCTGCACTAGGGCCTTTCCCTTCCTTGGGCCTCAGTTTCCTCCTCTGCCAAAGTGGGTTTTGGGACAGCCGAGCTCTGAGCCCCTTCCAGAGTTTGTAACCTAAGACTCAGGTTTTGTGGTCACGAACAGAGAGACAGCCTGACCCTGGGGTAGGGTGGGAAGGAGGAGGAGGGGGCTACCTGTAAGGCAAAGGGGACAGGTGGGGCAGGCTCAGGCACCTGGGAGTCCCTAGTGGACCATGACACTTTGCCAAGACTGGCTGGATCCCCTGCACCTGCCGCTTTCCTGTTGGCCTGTGTCTCCGTATTTACATTTCTCTAGATCATATAAGACCAAGGTCAGGTTAAGTCCATTACTCCTAACCCTAGTTGGCCCAAAGTCAAGCAGAAGAGGTTGGTGGTGCACCTGCGTCTCTGCCTCCCTCCCTGCCTGGCTCTGGCCCCTTCCTGCAGGGGCAGGAGGTCGGGCCTGACTCTGGAGTCCTAGTGGCGCCTGTCTTCCAGAAAGACAAACACATAGACACTGCAGGCAGCCACCTTGGGGTTGGGAGGGGAAGGCCTGCTGGCACCTGGCTGTTGGCTGGTGGGGATGCTTCTTTCTGTTGGCTTTATTACCCTTTTCCCTCACCACTGCTAGCGCTCAGGCTCCCTGGCTAAAAGGCCACACCAAGCTCTTCCCAGCAAGAACCCCAGGAGCTCTGGAGACACCTTCTCGGTGGGGTTGGCTGGATAAGCAAAGCATCTCCTTCAATCCTTCTGCCTCCATTCTGCTCAGTCTCTGGAAGGTCAGGTTATAGTATGGGAGGAGGCCACTTCCTAAGCTTCCCCAGCTCTCCCCAGTGTCCCTGTTCCTCTGAGCTCTGGAGGTCCTCAGGGCACTGCGGGGCTCATTGCAAGCTGCCCTGGCTTGTTATCTGTCTTGAAAGACTCGTCTCTCTTTAGCTGGCTGTAAACCTCTGGGGCCTGATGGATGGGTTTTGGTGTTTTCCTTCCTCATGACTTGTCGATGCTGTCACCTCCAGTCCCTGGTGGACATCTTCTGATTCCACCAAGCCCAGCTCCTGCACTACCCCTTCACTCAGTCATTCACTGAGGCTCACCCTCGGCCATAAGACCACCAGGGTGTAGACACACAGAGGGGTGTGAGTGCAGAGCGTGGTCCTTGCAGGGCTCTGGGCTTAGTGGTATGAGGTATACCCAAGGCCTGCCAATTCAGGGTGGCAAGTGCCCTGATGATGGCTGCACTGGCTGTCATGGGAACATTGTGGGAGGCGCATGGGGCCAGCTTCTCAGAGGAGGTGATGTTTGAGCTGAGTTAGAGGAAAAGCAGTAAGGGGTCCCTAGATGGGGATGGAGGGCTGGGAGAGGACTTTCTGGGAAGGGCACATCCGTCTGAGGGAAACACCCACATGCAGGCTGGCAGATGAGAGGACAGAGTCCCTTCTGGGATCAGGAATGTTTGGGGCCACTGGAGTAAGTGCATGAGACCGGAGACAAGGCTGGGGAGAAGGCGGGACTTTGGTCATAGAGGTCCTTGGAGTCTTCATCCTGCAGATGGTGTGGAGACCAGAGGGGAGGCTGTTGCACTAGTTCAGGAAGAGAAGAGGAGGGGGCAACAGAAGTAGAGGAGAAGTTCTGAGGAAACTCAGGTGGGTGGAAACCACTCAACTTGACGGCCATGAGGACAAGGCAAGGAGGAGGGAGAGGCGCTAAGGAGGGAGAGTCGAGGAGGATGGGGAGGCGAGGAGGAGGGGGAGGCGAGGAGGACGGGGAGGCGAGGAGGAGGGGAGGCGAGGAGGAGGGGAGGCGAGGAGGAGGGGGAGGCGAGGAGGAGGGGAGGCGAGGAGGAGGGGGAGGCGAGGAGGAGGGGGAGGCGAGGAGGAGGGGAGGCGAGGAGGAGGGGAGGCGAGGAGGAGGGGGAGGCGAGGAGGAGGGGGAGGCGAGGAGGAGGGGGAGGCGAGGAGGAGGGGAGGCGAGGAGGAGGGGGAGGCGAGGAGGAGGGGAGGCGAGGAGGAGGGGAGGCGAGGAGGAGGGGGAGGCGAGGAGGAGGGGAGGCGAGGAGGAGGGGGAGGCGAGGAGGAGGGGAGGCGAGGAGGAGGGGGGAGGCGAGGAGGAGGGGGAGGCGAGGAGGAGGGGGAGGCGGGGAGGAGGGGAGGCGGGGAGGAGGGGGAGGCGGGGAGGAGGGGAGGCGGGGAGGAGGGGAGGCGGGGAGGAGGGGAGGCGGGGAGGAGGGGGAGGCGGGGAGGAGGGGAGGCGGGGAGGAGGGGGAGGCGGGGAGGAGGGGAGGCGGGGAGGAGGGGGAGGCAAGGAGGGGGGAGGCGGGGAGGAGGGGGAGGCGGGGAGGAGGGGAGGCGGGGAGGAGGGGAGGCGGGGAGGAGGGGGAGGCGGGGAGGAGGGGAGGCGGGGAGGAGGGGAGGCGAGGAGGAGGGGAGGCGAGGAGGAGGGGGAGGCGAGGAGGAGGGGAGGCGAGGAGGAGGGGGAGGCGAGGAGGAGGGGGAGGCGAGGAGGAGGGGGAGGCGAGGAGGAGGGGAGGCGAGGAGGAGGGGAGGCGAGGAGGAGGGGGAGGCGAGGAGGAGGGGGAGGCGAGGAGGAGGGGGAGGCAAGGAGGAGGGGAGGGGAGGCTGACGCCAGGGCTCCTCCTCAGGTGGCCAATGTCTCGGGGCTACTTGCTGCTCACCAGGATGTGCAGAGGAGGGGCAGCTGTGGTGCAGAGTGCAGGTGTGAGTCCAGCTGTGGCGTTGCTAAGATGTGGTGCCCGGGGCCACTCAGGAAAGGATGTTCAAGAAGCATTTGGTGTCAAGTCTGGCAAAGACATCTCTTCTGGAGAACTGACTTGGGCACCATCGGCATCAGGCAGCATTTGAATGTCTGTGACGTAGATGATGGGACGGAAGGGCAGTGCATAGTGTGAGACAGGAGATCCTTTCTCAAGTCAGCAGCCATCGTAGGAAGGAGGAGCAGAGTAGGAGTGCTGGGTTAGGGTCCTAGTCCAAGCTCTGCCATCATTGTGTGTAAGACAATCATCTCTATGGGCTTCAGTTTTTCCATCTGTAAACCAAGGGTTCCGACCCTACGTTGGTTCCGACACTACGTTCACAGGAGTAGCTGAAGGATAAGATGAGATAATAGATGCAGAGGTCATGTAAAAAGTAGGAAGTGCTTTACATGTGCCAGTTTTCTTCATTCACTCGCTCATTCACGCATGCATTTATTTAGCAAAAAATGATGAAGCATCCATTAGATGCTGTAATTGCAACATGCTAAGTGTTCAGGGCACAGCCGGTGGACGGACTTTGTAACAAGAGCCTGCCTTTGACCATTTTATCCCTACCCCTGCTGTCTGCAGGGGAAAGAGAAGGGTAGAGCTGATGGGTCAGTGGGCATCCGTGCCCCAGGCTGGGGGTCATCACTAGCCCTGACTTTGCACTGCAGTCAGTAGGCTCTGTGCTTGGGATTCTGTGATGGGAGGAATTTCCTACTCTCTTTGTTCTGGCAGGGAAGAGTTTACAGTGAGTAGGGTCAAGGGTTGTTTTCTGCTTTGTAGTCTTGATTCCAGAGGCTACCTCACCTGTTGCCTGGCAGCAGTGGCACACTGGCCATTGACACAGGAGAGGATCATTGTCCTGAGATTTGTGTGCAGCAGAATCATGGGGAAGCTTTAGCAGACCATCATCAGAGACAGCTCAGTGGATGCAGCTGCCTTCTGAGTGTGAAAGATTTGGATTCAACTCAGGTGGGTGAACTTGGAGAAGGTGCTTAACCTTACTGAGACTCAACTTCCCCATCTGTAACAGGGGACTCTTAATACCTACCCTTTGTGCTTGGTGAAGATAAAGTGAGAGTCACAAGAGAATGTCCTCCTCCCCTTCTTCCATTGACGTCAATTCATGATCACTGACCTCATCGGGCAAGATATCAGATCTAGCAAGTACAGTGACCTCTGTGCCACTCATGCACCCCTCAGTTATTAGGTACCAGGCTTCTGGTGATGTGAAGAGTGTCTGTTGTAGCCGCCGCTTCTGAATTGTTAATAAACTAAGACAGCTCTGGTCTGGAGGAGAGTTGGGGAGAAGCCCAGGAGTCTACTTAAACCCTATTTCCAGGCGGGCATCCCTGACTGCTCTTCTTCCCCTCTAAAAGTTCTGGGAATCCAGCCTGTTTCAACTTCCTCATTAACCCTTTCACCCATCATGGCGCCCATGGCTTCCTACTTTTCACATCACTTCTGCTCCTGAACCTGGCTGCGGAATGGAAAGCAGCCCCTCACCATGTCACCACCCCCCGCACTGTTCCCAAAGACAAGCACTCCGGCTGTTTGCATAATGGAGGCTTTATCACTAATCAGAGAAGGTGAACACATCAGGCAACAAACCAGTAAGCACAGAAAAAGGTAAAGTTTCCAGAAGTCCACAAATCCCCGAGCCGCAGGCCCTCACACATGGAGGCCCTGCTGGACTCATTCTTTCAGGGACTTCCAAACCAATCAACACTCACTCCATCCCCTTTGCCCACCCCAGAACCCTATCCCACATTGTCTGGAGCTCTACTTTGTCTTTCTCTGTCCCTGGAGGGAAGAAGAAAGGTGTTTTCTTCCTTCCTGTGTCCTCAGAGCTATCACGTGGTTCCAAGAAGGGGAGGGGGAAGTTTGGCCTGAGGTGCGCGGAGTAGTTGCCTGGGTCATTGCCTCACAGCGGTGTCTGTGGGGTTAATGCAGTCACTCAGATGGTGGTCACCTTGCTGGGCTCTGTCCTACTCTCTCCTTCTTCTAAAGCACCCTTCTGGGTTGACAGGTACACTGAGAGGGACAACCACTGAAGTGCATTCCTAGCTTATCCTTCCTTCCATCGAACTGCCTGCTGAGTGGTTTGCCCCAGTGAGAATTTGCCAATTTCTTGTCTTAACTTTATTCTATTACACTTTATAAAGGTTGTAGCCCAAAAGATTCTGGGTTTTGGGATCACAAAGCATCAGTCTAGGAGGAAGCCTTGGAGAGTGCGTGGTCTGTCTGAAAACAACAAGTGGATAAAAAATGGGATGGTGCCTCCTCAAACATGAGTGGCTTTGTCAATGATCCCACCAGCCTTCTGGGCCACAGTCAATATGGAGGGCAAAGGTGGGCATGGGTCAAGGGTAAGTCCCTGTACAGGGCATGCCATCTGTCAGCAGGCATCCACAGATGCTCAGATTTGGGCAGCCTGGCAGAAGATTTTGGGGATACAAGGGATGGCTGAATTTTTCAGATTAAGCTTTGAGATTTAACTACCCATAAATGACTTCAGGGTCTATTATGTGCCACCATTTGTAAATTGGCTGAAGTGGAATGTGAGTTGTTGGTGTTCGAGGCTCATAAACGGGAATGAGATTTGGTCTGGGAAGGGTCTGGTCCATGGATCAGCATATCATCCCAATTTGCTCTCAAATGTTCAAAATCATGAAGTAATAACCACGAAAGGCAACTGCTGGGGCTGTGGGTAGCAGTGTGGAGGAGGAGGCCATGGGGAATAAGAAAGTGAAGGTTTTAAGCCAGAAAATAGAAACTTGAGGTAACTTAAAATTTTATTTTACTTTTTTTAAAATTTTTGAGCTGGAGTCTCACTCTGCCATTCCTCTGGAGTGCAGTGGGGTGATCTCAGCTCACTACAGCCTCCATCTTCCAAGTTCAAGCAAATTCTCCTGCCTCAGCTTCCTGAGTAGCTGGGATTACAGGTGCACCCCACTACCCTGACTAATTATTGTATTTTTAGTAAGACAGGGTTTAACCATGTTGGCCAGGCTGGTCTTGAACTCCTGAACTCAAGTAATCCACCTGCCTAAGCCTCCCAAGGTGCTGGGATTACAGGTGTGAGTCACTGTGCCTGGGCATAATCTTCAGATATATATCTCATACTATTATTATTTCAACTATTATCTCATATAAGTTATGTGTTATACTGTGTCTTAGTCAATTTTCTGCTGCTATGACAGAATACCACAGACTGGGTAATTTATAAAGAAATATTCATTACAGTTCAGGAGACTGGGAAGTCCAAGTTCGAGGAGTTGGCATCTTGCAAGGACCTTCTTGCTGTGTTATCTCATGGCAGAAGGCAGAAGGGCACAAGAGCCCAGGAGAGTAAAAGAGAGCTGAACTCACTTTTATAACAACCCACTCTTGCAACAATGAACCCTTTCTCACAATAATAACATTAATCCACCCATGAGGGTGAAGCCCTCCTGACTTAATCACCTCTTAATGGTCCCACCTTTTAATACTGTCACAATGACATTTACATTTCAATGAGAATTTTGGAGGGACATTCAAACCACACCATTCTGTTATTAGTAAAGTTGGGGATTCACAAAATCTTTGAGACATATTCCTTAGAAACATTATGGAAAACCTAATGTAACAGCAAAAATCTAGTAACAATGGAAATATTCCTCAGTAAAATTGGTTATACAATAGGATCAATACATAATGTTCATATTAATAAAAATTAAGCATGATATTATTGATATGTACTAAATATATTATGGTACTTTCATACTATAGAATGTAGTGCAGTTGTTAAAAAAAGTAAGTGATGTTTAATAAATGAAAAAAGCAGGGTGCAGAGAATATGTTAGTAAGAATCCATTTATGTAATTCTTTTAAAAGCTTATGCACGTTTACTTCAGGAGAGGCCCCGGTTTTTTTATTTTGGAAAGATACATAGGAACCTGTTGATGAGGGCTACCTGCAGAATCTGCACATCAACTCTCTGAGCCTCAGTTTTCTCACGTGTACAGTCGGCTTTAGAATCTCATATTCATGATGTTTGTGAAATCCCAAAGGGACACCTCCTGGCATAGCCCTCTGCCAATCACAGAGCCCAGTAGAAACAGCAGTTATTGGTGTGTGCTCGAGACAACGTGATGTGGGGGACGTTCTGTGACCTCTGCAGTCAGACAGATTGTGTCCTGCTACCCTCTACTTGTATGGATCAGAAGGGAGCTGTCTCTTGCTTCTGAGCTTCAGTTTTTTGCACAAATTCTTAAATGTAAAGACCCTAACGTAGCCCCTGGAATACAGCATGTGTTAGCTCTGCAGAAGTAGAGCTGTGGAAGTCACACTCTGTAGGACTTCCTGACAACTGACTGTGGGAAAGGGTGCTTCGAACTCTCCTGGGGTTCCACTGAACCTGGAGGCCCCTCTCCCGACTGGCAAAGGCAAGACACCTGCTCCTGGAGGTGTTCCCACCCACCAGGCTCCTCACACTTCACTGGCTAGTGGATAGCCTTCCGGGAGCAGGCCTAAACACCCAAAATCAATTTGCTAAAAGCCAATTTGCCAAACGATCAATTCACTGAATGACTAATTTGCCATAGGACTAAGGATTTGTTTTCTAAATTTCAGTTTCCCTGTGACTTTGTACAAAGTTCTGGCTACAGAATTTTGCATGAGTGTCAAAGTTCAGATGCTGAGCCCAATTCCAGCACTTGATATTTTATATAGAGAGGACAGTCCTGCCCCATCTCTCAACTTCTGCCCCTGAATCTGCCTCTTCTCTGCTTTTTAAGCAAATCTTTCTTTCAGATGCAGTTTCTTTTCTCTTTTTTTAAGATGGAGTTTCACTCTTGTTGTCCAGGCTGGAGTGCAATGGCACGATCTCTGCTCACTGCAACCTCTGCCTCCCAGGTTCAAGTGATTCTCCTGCCTCGGGCTTCCAAGTAGCTGGAATTACAGGCATGTGCCACCACGCCTGGCTAATTTTTTGAATTTTCAGTAGAGATGGGGTTTCTCCATGTTGATCAGGCTGATCTTGAACTACTGACCTCAGGTTATCTGCCCTCCTTGGCCTCACAAAGTGTTGGGATTACAGGCCTGAGCCACTGCTCCCAGTCTCAGATGCAGTTTTATCTTCTCTGTTTTGTGTGTATGTGTGCAAATTTGGCCCTATGTTTTCTTACGAACAGACATCAGCAATGATAATAGATTTTTGATGGAGTGGAATCCCAGACCTTAGCCCTAAGGGGGTTCCAGACAATGCAGTGAGGTAATTAGTGGAATAAAAGAAAGGGACGTTGCTTGCAAACCTGAATTTGTGATCTAGGAATTGTGTCCACTTATTATTATTATTTACCATTTTAATTTAAGTTATAATTGACATTGAAATAGTGAGCATTTCTAGGTGAAGAGATCTATTTATGTATTTATTAAATTTTAGACTCTGAAACTTAATTTAGAAGCGTCTTATAGCCAGCACATAGGTCGATAAAATGTGTAGTCACTCCAACCCAGGAGTTTAAGATCTTGAGTTATTTTAACCCTTGACTTCCCTACATTTCTTATTTATTTCTATCTTCATGTCTATCTACCTATGCTTATGCCTAGGCCTGTCTATGAGCAGACAATTCAGAAAAGCAGATTGATCCCAAATGTTTTCATATGCTTTGAAATGTATGGTCTTTTTTTTTTAAATTTCTAGATTTTCCCTCTTAGTAGTCTTCACTTACATCTGCACCTAGTCACACACTTGTACCTAGTCAGAGTTCATTATTTTTCTTATTCATATTTTCATCAGACCACCGTAGTCTCTTGAACCGAAAACTGTGCAGATGACTTCTGGGCAAGTTAACTAATTTCACTGAGACTCAATGTCTTCATCTGCAAAGCGAGGCTAAAGACATCTACCTGATGGGTGTTCTGTGAGTGTGAAAAGAAATAGTAGGCCGGGCGCGGTGGCTCAAGCCTGTAATCCCAGCACTTTGGGAGGCTGAGGCGGGTGGATCACGAGGTCAAGAGATCGAGACCATCCTGGTCAACGTGGTGAAACCCCGTCTCTACTAATACAAAAAAATAGCTGGGCATGGTGGCGCGTGCCTGTAATCCCAGCTACTCAGGAGACTGAGGGAGGAGAATTGCCTGAACCCAGGAGGTGGAGGTTGCGGTGAGCCGAGATCGCGCCATTGCACTCCAACCTGGGTAACGAGCGAAACTCCGTCTCAAAAAAAAAAAAAAAGAAAGAAAAAGAAATAGTGGATGGACAACACTGTTATCATTCATGGAGTTGAGCAGATGCAGGATATAAACCTGGCTTGATGTTCAGAGAGGAAGAGCAAGTCTCTATGCGTGTTGCCCCTTTGCAGAGAGATGGTCTAGGTCAGGAAGATAAATCACCATAGCCAGGTTGAAAAGCGGAGAGCTCCTTATTTGCTTAAACACTTCCCGGATTCCCCTTGCCCAGACCAGGTTCTTTGCTGGCCTGGAAGTCCCTGCTGCTGCTCCAGCCTCATCATAGCCTCCTCTTAACTGTGTGACTCTGAGCCCCAACCGCACTGACTAGCTCCAGATTTCTGGAATGTTCCATGCTCTGTCCTGCCTCGGGATCTTTGCACAGGCTATTTCCATGTTCCCATTTCCCTGCTAAAGACCATTTCTAGGTCTGAACTAAAATATCACTTTTTCTCTGAGCTTTCGGTGACTCTGTCACAGCTCTGCTCCCCCGACAAGTGCTTGGTCTTAGCACCCGGCATTTACTTATTTTCCCAGCATCAATTCTAATGGTAGTTAATTAATTCATTGGGTAGTTACTTGGTTAATATCTGCCCCTTTGACTGGTCTATAAACAGTTTGAAGTCAGAGGCTGCATCTGCTTGTTCACTGTTGCATCTCAGCCTTCAGCGCTGTGCCTGGTACTTAGTAGCACCTGGTAAACATTTTTTTAAATGAATGAATGACCAGAGCTGGTTCAGAGTCTCTCTGGGGGCAGGAGGGCATGGGATGATGAATGTCTGCCAGAAAGCCCTCTTCTTTCTTCTTCTGGCACTGCCCAGCAGGGCTTGTTTTGATGTTTCCCTCATTAGTCTGTCCCCAAGTCCAAGTCTCTGCTTCTGCTCTGGGGGCTACAGTCAATCAGTCAGTCAGCAAACATTGTATGAGGTGGAACAGCAGATGGCCTGGGTGACACAGAATGTAAGGTCTGTAGGCTCTCGGAGGAGGAAAGCGGCTCAGGGCGTTGGGGTAATTGGGGGACTGCAGGGAGCGGTGGAACTGCAGTTCAAGCAGATAAAGATCGGGGGAGGCCTGACCAGCTCAAGAGGTAACCCCGGAAGGACCTCAGCCAGTCCCATCTGCCATCAGGGCAATGGCTGGCCTGGGAATTGGCAGCCTGGGTATGCAATGCAAGACGAAGGCCTGGAGTTAGCCTGGCCCTCCAGGGAGAAGGGTTGCTCAAACCTGGGCAAGCCCCTGCCAGAATCTGCAGACAGAGCAGGTGTCAGCTCGCGGGTTGCCCCAGGGACTAGCTCATGCTCTATCTGCTTGCCCAGGCTGAAGGGTGCGTGGGTCTCCAGCTCACAGGCCTTGGGGCCTGGCTGGGAACTGAGAAGCTCCAATCCTCTGGTTTCTCCCAGGAACCCCACCTCTTCAACCCTTTCCTGGCCTTCGGTTTCTTCAGAGGTCAGCGCTCTTGTTCTTCCCCCACCTCACTGGAGTCAGTGGAGATCCTTTTTGGTCCTTTTCTCCCAGTGCTTTGACCTTACCCTTATAAAAAAACAAATGGATACTGTACAGGATTTGCTGTACTCCACTTCCCCCTTATTAGAAACATTTTATGGGACCTCAGAATAAAATGTGGGAGCTACGGGGAAGCTAGTTCAACCTGACTTTCGCAAGAGAAGGAGGCTCAGGCCCCAGGAAGTAACCTGAAACTCCTCAACCCACTCCCCCCGTGCGTGCCTTTCATCAGGAGCTGCCACAACTGTCATGAGCACCGCAGAGGTGACTTCATTTTACAGTCTAGAATGTTGGACTCTCGCTAATGCCTTAAGCCGTCATTAGGTGCCGTATTGAGTGGGGTCAGTGGACAAGCAGCTGAAACTGGTCCCCATGGGAATGGGAAACAGGATAGAACCCAGAGGTGGAAAAGCATGGGGCCAAGCATCGCGAGAGTGTGGTTCTCTTTCTTAGTCACCCTGGCTCGGGGCCTCTGGGAGTGGCCCACTCCTTGGCACCTCGGTTTTCTCATCTGTTGCATGGGATAATGATCTTGTCCCTGGATGGCTACTCTACTAGGAAGGTTGTGAAGGGGGTTAGGATAAGAAAGAGGTTGGAATGTGTTATGGATTGAATGTTTATGTCCCCTCAGAATTCATATGTTGAAACCCTAACCCCCAGTGTGACTGTAACTGGAGATGAGGCCCTTAAGAGAATAATGAACATTAAATAAAGTCATAGAGGTCGGGCCCTGACCTGATGGAACTGGTGCCCTTATAAGTAGCAATCTCTCCCTCTATCCATGTGCTCTCATGCCAAGGAAAGGCCGTGTGAGAATACTGGGAGGAGGCAGCCATCTACAGGCCAGGAAAAGGCAGCTCCCCACAAATGGAATCCACTGGAACCTTGATTTTGGACCTCCAGCTTTCAGAACTGGGAAAAAAATAAATTTTTGTTGTTTAAGCTGCCCAGTCTGCAGTATTGTGTTATGGCAGTCCCAGCAGACTAAAACAGAATGCCTGATTTCTGAAATCACCCCATAATTCTAGGGATGTCTGTCCTGGAGCCTGGGCTGGGAGTCCTGGGCGTGGAAGTCTGAGAGACAGCAGTGTGGAGAGGTCACTCTCTAGGCAACGGGGAGAGAAGGAAGCATCTCTCAGAAACATCAGCTTCTCTTGGGACGCTCTCCTCTGGGCTGCCTGTCCCCAGCCTCCACGGGCCAGGCTGATCGTTAGTGGACCCATCTCTCAGAGTCGCAAGAATCCTAAGCCCTGAATACCCAACTTCATCACTAGATTCCTGTTTAAAAAGTCTGTTGGGCAGAAATGTATGGAGTTGTGCTTTCTTAAGAAAAATCTAACATTTCCTCTAGTGTTTGGCAAGGGAGTTACTGAATGTGTCCTAGCACCTCGTTAACCCTGTGTCCTTGCCCCTCCATGTTCTGGAAGTCCTGGCTTTGCAAAGCCAATCAGGGGTCTTTGATAGCCAATCACTCTTAGCTCAGAGCTACATGAAAGAACCTGGTTTTGCCCAATGCTACACCTCTGCCTCTCCTCCACGGTCCTCCAGAATGTAGAGCTCCAGCACACCAGAGCAGGCAGCATCCTCTGACCTGGCTCTGTCAGCCCTCCCTCCTTCTTCCCCTGGTCCTCTCTTCCCTAGAGCACAGGAACACAGCACCAAGGCTGGGGTTGTGGCATGTCTTTCTCTCTCCTGTTTCATGGTCTATCTTCTCTTCCTTCTCTCTTCGCAGCCCCCATATGAGAGCTAGTGAGGCAGTGCATGAAAAAGCAATGGGAGTGGAGAGGTGGGAGAGGCTGGTGGGGGCGAGATAGTCAGGGAGGCCTTCCTGGAGGAGGAGGAGACCCCAGGCTAGGCTTTAAAGGATGGATAGGTTTAGAAGCACAGAGAGGGAAGGACAAACTATAGAATTCAGAGTTTAAGGATGGGTGTGGGGACCCTGGCTTAAGACTGTGGCATAGCGTGGAGGTCAGGTGTGTTCATGTGGAGCTGGGAAGGGACTGGCTAAGAGAAATTTGGAAAGCCAACGCGCAGACATTTTCTTTGACGCTGAACCCAGTGGTTCCTGGCTGCAACCGCTGTAGCTAAATAAAGCAGTCACTGTGATTTTAAAACCACAGCGGGCTTGTTCCACTGTGATGGCAACTAATTATGGATTGTAATTTGTCTAAACACAGGAAGGTGTTTTGACCTGAATAGTAATAATGTGATAGGCTTCCTCTGGTGTCTTTGCACAGCTGGTCCACTAGCCAGGGGCACGTCTGCATGCCTGCCCTGCTCCAGACGCCCAGCAAGGACAAGGGGAAGTGGTGGCTGTGTCCACCCTGGCACAGGGAACGGTCTTCTCTGGATCTTTAAGAGGTGGGCCGTGGCGGTGGTCAGAGCTGCAGAGGGACTTGGGGTTGAATCCTTGTCTGAAAACTGGGGCCGACTGCACGGGGTTGTTGTGGAGATGAAAAGAAGCAGAGGGGAAGGCACCTGCGTGTGGTAGGTGCTGGGTGCATGGGAGCTGCCACAATGGTCATTAGCACAGCAGAGGTGACTTCATTTTACAGTGAGGAAAGTGAGCCCCAAGGGGACGCTTGGCCGAAGTTCCGCAGTCACAGGCTTTGGGGTTTTCCGAGGGCTCTTCTTAGCCTCCTCTCATTCAGGGTTCACAGTCACTCAGAACCATCGTGCGGACGAGTCACTTTACCTCCCTGAGGCTGGCTTCCTCATTTGTGAAATGGGAATAATGGCTACCTACCTGATGGAGCGATGATGAAAATAAACGTGCAGAACGTGCTTGGTGAGTGCTGGTTCTCTGCGTTCCCCTGCATCCCACCATCCCAGCCCCACAATGCGGCTTCATCAAGAATCATGTCCAAGGAGAGGCCTTCAGGGGTGTGTGCAACCATTTCCTCTGTGCCTGCAGGGGGAACACTGGCCCAGCAGTGGAATGACCCAGGTGGATGCAAGGCCATGTCTGTCCCTGAGGGTGTCCAGATATGAACTCTGAACCCTCTGTGGGGACTTGGTTTCCGTGCCTGATTCGGTTCTCTCCTTACAGCTTCCAAACAGGATGAGTTTCCTCTGTCCATCTCAGCTGTAAACCCTAAGAGAACAGGGCTGTGGCATAAAGCGCTGTGCCCTCTCCCTGCCCCAGCACAGCCTCGCAGAGGTCCTAATGAATATTTCACAGGACCTGAGTGCAGAGTTCTCACTTTACAGCTGGAGAGGCTCTGAAAGGGACATGATGTCCCTGGAGAGCCGGGACTTACAGCCAGGTCTCCTGACCCTCTCCACAACTCTCTCTGCTGCCCTGTTGAGCTCACATCAGAACTGTCCTCCGCCTAGAATTCTTCCCAACCCTTCTGCTTGTCTGGATCTCACATAGCCTTCAGGCCTCAACTGAGCTCTTACAGCCTTGACCCCCAACCTTGACTTGGTTG
This sequence comes from Aotus nancymaae, assembly GCF_030222135.1. Lineage (NCBI taxonomy): Eukaryota > Metazoa > Chordata > Mammalia > Primates > Aotidae > Aotus > Aotus nancymaae. Next base: position 68,239,432 of record NW_026988414.1, read on the forward strand.
AATCAATCCCTCTGCGCTTCATTCTTACATCATCTGGGGCATAGATTTCTGGTTCCTTCCTGACATCCATGATTACCTTCTTCTTTTGTAACAACTCCTCATTTAACAAAGAAGAAACACGTACAGTTAAATGACCACATTTCACAGCCTACCTGGCAGCTAGGAAGGTGCTGAGTAAGCCTTCCAGGAAATTGAGAAGGAGTCACACATATTTTTTCTTTTTTCATTTTGTTCTTTGGACCTTTTCCTTATTTTACCCAGAGCACAAATGTGACGGCTGGAGCTCCAGCACCTATTTTGGGCCTGTGTGCTAAGGATGTGAGAGCAGAAACATAGCAAAAGCCTGAGCCCCTGAGGACTTTGTGGGAGCCATTGTTGCCGCCCTGGCCTGCACATTTCTAGACTTGTTTTATGGAAAAGATCAAGTCTTTATTTGTTTTCATCACTATAGTTGGATTTCTGTTACTGGGAACCAAACCCAATCCAAATTGATAGGGAACTCCTTGTAGTTCTGTCATAGTTCATGATAATCATGGTCAGAATCATTTAATGCCTCCATCACTAAACTGTGTGCTCCATGAGGGCAGGGACTCCACCTGCCTTGTTTACTTCTGTATCCCCAGAAAACAAGAGTGCCTGTCACTATTAGTGCCAGTAAATGCTTAGTAAGTCTTTTTGAATGATTACATCCCAGTGAATACTTGGTGGTCTAACCGAGGTCCTAAGGGATCATTTGAGGAAAGAGTGGCTCTGATAGTGGCCTTTGTACTAATTGTGACAAGCTGCCCCAGCTGCTAGGAACTACCTTTCCTTTCCTGGTAAGTTGGCTCCTCAATGTCATCATTTAAAAATCAAATTTTTGACGGAGTGTGGTGGCTCATGCCTATAATCCCAACACTTTGGGAGGCAGAGGTGGGAGGATCACTTGAGGCCGGGAGTTCAAGACCAGCCTGGACAACATAGTGAGGCCTTGTCTCTTATTGAAAAAATTAGCTGGGCATGGTGGCATGTGCCTGTAGTCCCAGCTACTCAGGAGGCTGGGGCGGGAGGATTGCTTAAGGCCAGGAGTTGGAAGCTATAGGAAACTGTGGTTGCCCCACTGCACTTCAACCTGGGCAACAGAGGGAGACCCTGTCACACACACAAAATAAAATAAATAAAAATATAATTAAAAAATGGAATTTTAATGTTTTCCAATTTGAAAATCTCTTTGAAGACACTATTTTGTAACCTCACTACCTATAATAGCTGCTTAAAAATACACAAAGAACCAGCAGAACACACAGGAAAACCAAGGTTTTTCTTTTCACTCTCAGTTCTAGGCAGTTGCTTTTTTCACATATGCTCACATTAAAATTTGTGTCAAATCCCCTTCCAATATCATACTAGAATTTTTCCACTTACTAAAAAGTTGGGGCTGGGCACGGTGGCTCATGCCTGTAATCCTAGCACTTTGGGAGGCCGAGGTGGGAGAATGACAAGGCCAAGAGATCGAGACCATCCTGACCAACACGGTGAAACCCTATCTCCACTAAAAATACAAAAATTAGCTGGGTGTGGTAGTGTGTGCCTGTAGTCCCAGCTACTCAGGAGGCTGAGGCAGGAGAATCACTTGAACCCGGGAGGCAGAGGTTGCAGTGAGCTGCGATCACGCCACTGCACTCCAGCCTGGTGACAGAGCGAGACTCTGTCTCAAAAAAAAAAAAAAGTTGGACTGAGTTATAATTTTTAATGGAGATACTGCAACCTGTTTTCCATTGAGGAGAATTACTTGACCTGTTCTCTCTTCATTTTGCCCCTTTCATTTGAACGATGCTATCATGAACCTCTCTTTGTACCCAAAGCTTTTTCTGTGCTTAGGATTATTTTTTTTAGATAGATTCTCAAAGTGGAATTATTTGATCAAGGGGGGTATACATATTCCAGTGTCATTGTGCAAAACAGGAGTAAATTACAGACTAAGGGAATCTTAAGGGAGAGACCCAATCATTTTTCTTTTCTCTGGGCTCAGTTTCCCTAGGGGTAAAACTGAGCAGATCCAAATTTAGAGAGCGGCAGATTCCCTTACAGATTCAGAGTTCTGCTGATGGTTCAGAAATGAGGCTTCTGACATCCTCCAGGCCATGAAGTCATAAGGCAACCTGGATGTGTCAGCCATTGCCTCTGGATCACCCCCTTAAGAGCTGACCTTCACCATGGGGAAGCGCATCATGGGAGCCTCCAATCTGTCTTTCTGTGTCTTCCTCAAATAATACTCCTTCCTCCGCTCCCAGCAAGCTTGTGCTCTAGTGCAACCCTAACCCTTCCAGACAGGGAGAAGAGCTTCATATCCTAGAGTCTGAGGGATGTGAAGGTGGGAATTCATCTCTGAAAGCAGTTGCAAGAAGAGGGCAATGCTTAACCCAAAGGCACACCCTGAGACTAGAACATCAGACCCCACTGCAGGCCATTGAGGGACCTGAGTCCCTATGACACGTAAGCTACTCATGTGCACAGCTGGAGATGCCATTTCTTCTTTGTGGCGAGGCTCCTTACCCTTCTCCTCCGTAAGATCATATTACTCCTTTTATTTTCATCTCAGTGACCTGTTGGACTATGAACTCCCTGAGGACAGTGATTCCTCTGATTTGTCTGCATCTGAGACATAACAGATGCTCACTACCTATTTTAAGTGAGCAAGGGAAGGGAGATGCCCCGATGTGATGGGAAGAATTCATGGCGAGATGGGGAGGAGAGCCAGAGCTCAGACAGGAAAGAGTAGGAGGGAACAGCTGATGGCGGAAAAAGTCCTGGGATGCTCCTTTCTCTGACTCAAGACAATATAAACTGAACCAACTCCCAATCCCTGCATCCTGGCCTTCTTGTGTGTGCAGATTGTAGGCCTTGATGTGGATGTTTAGGGAATGAGTCCTCAAAGCATATGCATTGGCAAGGGTGGCAGAGCGCTATTGGTGAAGGAGAAGGAGGTGCAGAAAAAGGAGGCCAGGGGACCTTGTGGCTCCTTTGTCCATCCACAAAGCATTAGTTTATTCACTCATTTTCCATCCTTTTTTTTTTTTTTTTTTTTGAGAAAGTGTCTTGCTCTGTCACCAGACTGGAGTGCAGTGGCGCAATATCGGTTCATTGCAACCTCTGCCTCCTGGGTTCAAGCAATTCCCCTGCCTCAGCCTCCCAGGTATCTGGGATTACAGGTGTATGCTACCACGCCCAGCTGATTTTTTGTATTTTAGTAGAGATAGGGTTTCATCATGTTGGCCAGGATGGTCTCGATCTCCTAACCTCTTGATCTGCCCACCTTGGCCTTTCAAAGTGCTGGGATTACAGGTGTGAGGTGCGTGCCCAGCCTCACCCAGTATTTTTTAGCATCTGCTATGTGCTATGTTCTGTGTTGGCTGCTGGGTGTTCAAAGAGGCAAGTGAGAACTGTGGCCCTTGCAAAGGCCAAGGGCACTCTGAGGAAACGTTGGTACCTGGGGAGGCAGTGGGTGTGCCCGGCAGAGTGTGTGATGGGTGATGGGCATGGGCAGAACACTCATGCAGAAGTGGCAGGGTACCACAGCAGTGGCCACGCCTGGGGAAAGGCGACTGCCTGGTTTGTCAGTGGGCCCTGTGGACAGTGGTGAGTCACCCCCCATGCAGCTCTGCAAGTAGCACTCCAAAGGAGAGCTGGAGAAGTAGAGGAGGGAAAAATGGGACTTGCTTGAGTCATAGTTGGGTAGAGCTTTGGATGGGGTTGAAGGTCATGAGTGGGAAACATGAGCCTAGAAAATATTGCTTCCACATGAAAAAGTGGCAGGCGAGATTAAACAGCAAATTATAACCTGATATGCCTGCCAGGGTCATGTCTGTGTGACAATTCTACCCGTGGAAGGTAATATGCCAAAAAAAAAAAAAAAAAAAAAAAAAAAAAAAAAAAGAAAAAGGAAAGAAAAGAGAAGACTTCTACGGGTTTAAACCTATCGATTGCATGATGGGGATAAGCTTATGGGTGATTTGTTAGTTGGTTTTCAATGTTTAATCTTATTATGTATAGCTATAATCTTATCATTACAGTAGTAATACTAAAATTGAGGAGTAGAGCGATGATAGAGTTTGAGGGGATGAGAGATTTTTTTTTATTCATTTCACATAGTAAAAGGGTACCCAATAAAAGTAAGATGGAATGAATCCCCTCTACGTCTTCTTCTGAGACTGGGTCAGGCAGCCATGAGAAGCTAAGAGAAGCCCTGATGTTATAGGTGGTTCAGGTACATTTCCACTTCTTTTTGGGATTCACTGGGGATTATTTGTTTCTCCTACTGGGCAACACTTAGCTAACAGCCCACCACTGCAAGCAAAGTAAAAGCTGGGCCTGTGTTGACACCTGTTTTTGATAGGGTCGTTGGTGTATCTGATAACTTCTAGCTGCATTAGGACTGGTAGCACACCAATATTGCTTCTCTGTTGTGAAAGGAAAATAGAAACGCCTAAGTCAACCATATATAAAGGCTTATATTTGCTCTTCAAAAGTTTTTTTTGGTTGTTTTTTTTTTTCAACATATCTTTGCTGGGGTTGGGCCATAGCTTGATGGATATTTGTTGAATGACTAATTATTGACTGATAGGCTAACAGTCTCCTTTGAAGTAGGCTGAGCAAACAAACCATTAAGTGGAACACGGTGTCTAGGTTACACAGTTCATTCATCTGCTGATCGCTGGGGCACACTGCTGGTTATTACTACCTGAGACCCCGCAAGGAGAAAATGAAGACAGAGGAATACCAGGAGAGAAAGGAGGTCCAGTTAGACTAAAGGTGTGCGAGAAGAAGTGAGGTGCTCAGTGTTGAGTAAGTGCAGTGCAGCACAGGGGTGATGTCTTAACAGGGGTATTGGTCAATAATTGTTTGGTTGCAAGAAACAGAAGTATTATAAATTTAGCTCTCAGTAATAACAATGAATTTATTGGAAGGCTGTGAAGAATCTCACTGAATTCAAGGGCAGGGATGACAACCAGACCCGTGAGAGGCTCAAGGTGGAGCTACTGGAAAGTTATTAGAGACTCTCCCAGCTTCTTGCCTGTGCTCTCTCCCTTCTTCTATGTGTCTTTTATCTCAGCCTAGCTCAGTCGGTTTGTTTCATTTTTTTTCTCTGCAGACTGGCTTTCTCTGTTCTGCCTTTCCTGGGTTTAAACCTGTTTACTTCAATCTGGACATGATCGCCTGGGGTTATGGACCCAATACCAAGAATCGAAGTCCAGAGTTTCAGGAGACAGAATCTGATTGGTCAATGGCCAGCCAATGGGGTGTCTCCCCTCAGTCAGGTGTCCATCTCTGTTCCAACAGCTTCAGGCAGGGAGAGATAAATGAAGATGGATAAACATGGCGGCAGGGACCATTCCTGTGGCTGGTCAGAAAAGGAGGCACTGACCTAGCAGGCAGCATATTGGCTAACATGTCTTTTTGTAGACAAAACTATGAAAAGGAAAAAAAGAAAAAAGAAAGAAAGAAAAAAAAACCGTGTCTGCTGTGGGAAAAACTGGAATGGTTTGGCTGCTGGATAAAATATTCAACCACATATAGAAAATAGCCACCATATATTTTCAAAAATGAATAGCTTCTGAGGGTTAGAGTCCAGGTTGCCATAAGAGTCTACATAATTCTTGATTTTCAAGGCATTTCCCCTTCATTTTCCAAGTCTTTGGAGAGAGCAGTTAGTAGAAAATGTTAATGGCCAATTTTAGCAAATGACCATTTTGGTACTCCCAGGCCATTAGTACTGGCTAGAGCTAATTTTTAGAATGCCCCCTTGATCCTGGCAACTTGTTTCATATTGACCTGGAGAGACGGCATGGGCCCAGATCCAAATGTACGGCTAAGCCTACATTTGCTGTACTTGTGGGCAAGGAAAAGCCGCCCCAGTTACTCCATGTGGATTTCTCGTCTCTGAATACTCCATGGCTTGCCTGGTCTCATTGGAGACCTGCGAGGTGTGGTTGGGCAGGTTGTGCAAAACTGTGCTCATGACTCCCCTTAGACTCACACGGGAGTCTCGATTCCATGCTGGTTGCACGGTTTCAGTTCTGTGTCTCCAGGTTCTCCCTCTGGACTGTGAGCGCTGGGGCGCAAGAGATGCGACTGCCTCTTCTGTGGCTTGCCCAAGGGGCTTGTGCAGGCTTGGCCACTGGTTTCTCTCCCCTGCTCCCTGTGGCCCTCCGAGGAGGTGCTCAGGAAGAACCTCACACCCGGCTGTGAATGCAGGTTACTGCGGTGACCTGTCTACAGGTGTGCAGCTTACAGTGTAGTCTATAGGCTATGCCTTAGGGCCTGTCTTTCACGGTGGCAGAGTCAATGTTGGCATCTGTTAAAGGGACCTCAGCCCATTGGGCAGGGAGAGTGCTTTCCTACGGAGCGAGTTGTGCTCATTTGTGAACTCACACCCAGAGCTGGTAAGACAAGCTTCAAGGCAGAGGCTGGTTTTCTAGGTCTTCCTCATGAACATGTGGTGGCTGCATCAGCTAATCCACAGGGTCCTCCCACTCCAAGCTTCTGGTCCCAATCAGTGAGCGACTGGCCCCTACTCGACCCCCACCTACTGGGTACTTGGCTGATGGATGGAGTCACCATCTCTCTGTTTGGGCACCTGGAGCCCCTGAGCTCCAGTCTCTGCAGGCCTTTCCCTGCAGAGCCCAACCGCAGGGTTTGGCTGATAGCCTGGAACTGCCTCACCATCATTTTTCACCGGCCCCACCCCAAAGGACAGCCTCCCCAGGTAACCTTTTTCAGTTGCTCCAACTTCCCTGGAGTGTTGACTTAGCCGGAGAGCACGCTCCCTCTTTAACCTCGGCGTGTTTGCTCAGTGGAGGAGCGGGCATTAGGTCCGCTTGACTCCATGAGCACACAGGTTTCTCTGTCTTTACAGGAGCGTCCCACGGAGGGGGTGCGGCAGGGGGCAGCGGGGACTGAGGAGGGAGGCGCAGCTTCCTGTTCTGCTGCCGGTTATCACAGGCTGTTCTAATGCTGCTCAAACAATATTGAGAATAACCCTGGCTCAATAGCACCAGTGTTAGGCTGCAAAGTCAATATTGGCTGAGCAAACACAGCAAATAAGGAGTTGCTATTTGCGTAGCTATGAGTACTTGTGTGCTCCGGCTGCCTCGACAGGGCCCTTGGAAATGAATGGGGAGGAGGTGGTGTCTGGAGGCGAAGTGGGTTCCTGAGAGGGCCTAGGCTCACCTTGGCATTGTTAATGATTGGGGCCAGGTAATTCTTTGTTGTGGGGGACTAACCTGTGCATTGTAGGATGTTCAGCAGACCTGGCCTCTGCCCTCTGGATGCCAGTAGCACCCCCTCCTAATTGTCCAGAGAAACCACCATGTCTCTTGACATTGCCAACTGTCCCCTGGGAAAGGACAGAGGGCATAACCTCCCCCTTGCATAACACACTAGGCAAGGTGCAGGACAAGGCTAAGGACGGGGTAGAAAAGAGAGAAGGGCTGGAGGGCCCCCTATGCTTTTTGACCCTCCTGCTCTCCAGCTGGGGCTCTCCCCAGTCTCTCATGAGTGCCAAGAAAAGCCAGCCTCTTTAAGAACTAGATGCAGTGCACAAGTGCCTCTTCGATAGAAGAGCCTTTTCAGCTGCTGGCTGGATGTCCGTGGCCACCTCCTTACCCTTGCCCTGTCTTGGAACTCACTCGTGTTCTCCACCCCAAGAAAGAGAGAGGTTGTGAGATGCTCAGATGGTTTATGTCTGTCTCTCTCTTGTAGAATTTCTGGCATGTTTTGCCCTGGCCGGTGACCTTCTCAGTCAGACGTGCCTATTTATAACAATCTGTCCCTGGCTCTGCTTCCTCCCCTTTGCCACAAGGGATTGGCTCATGCATTCTTGAATGCTGCAAGTGGCCAAGGCTGGGCCTGTGGGAGGGCATGGGGCAGGGAGGGGAGCCAGGCGCGCTGGCCAGCGGGCCTCTCTGGGGACAGAGTGCACCAGCTCAGTTCTCCCTCGCGGTCTGCAGGGCCACATCCATGTCCACCTTTGGCCTTCTGCTGGGAGGGCGATAGAGAAAGTGTTTATAGCCTGGTGAAGGCCAGGGCTGCCTCAGGGGCTTTCTGTGCCGTAGCCAGCAGTCCTCCCTTCTGGGCCCTAGCCAGAGCAGAAAGACACCCAGAGTGGCTGTGCTGAGCAGCTCCGGTCACATCTTGACACCTGGAGACTTCTCCTCCAGGCCAGGCTGCTGTGACTCCCCGGTTGGGGTGGCTTAGGACTGAGAAGAATAACACTGACAAGAATGAGCATCAGACACTGTTCCTTTTCTGAATGTTGCTCCTTTTGGTTGTGGTGGGAGCAGAAGGGGAGCCCGTACTTGGGCAGCTGTGATGATGTGGGGGTTCGTGATCACCATGCCGTTGGCAGTGACTTCAGAAAGTGGCATCTTGGGAAGAAGGAAAACTCCTGGATCTCCAGATGTTGAGAAGGAAAGAACAGGCAGGCAGAATAGAACCAGGCAGCCTTGGCATGGTTCAGCAGCTACAGGAAGGTGGAAGGTTGTGATTTTGTTTGTTTGTTTTTTTTTTTTCAAAGTTAGCACACGCTTTATGCACCACTTCATTTGGCCTTTCCCCTGTTCCCCTTTCCTCCTTCCTTAGACAGAGGAGGGGAAGATATTTGAGAAACCTACTGCTTGTGACTGCTTCCTAAAGGTACTTGCTCACCAGTGTTTCACAGAGCAATGGAAGCCTTTCAAAACTTATCAGACCCATTGCCTGATTTCTTTAGAGACTTGGCAGGGGGTAGGTTGGCATGATGAGACTCAAGGCTCAAAGATGGAAACATTCCTGAAGCAGCCATCCTGATTGTGGGGCCACCCAGGGAAATAGGGATCCCCCTCTCCAAAGCTGACTCTGCAGTCGGAGTTTGGGAGAGGGTCTCGGGGCCTGGCCCACCCCAGCCAGGGCCCCCCTGCTGTTGCCTGATCCTGGTGCCCCACTTCCCAGTTCCCTGCAGGTGTATTTTCCTTTCTGCTTGGAAGACGGATGATGTGGGCTGGGGTTGTGGAGGAAGAAGCCTCGGCGTTAGCAACAGGGATGGGGAGGGCCATCAGCTGGCTTCACTCTTACCTCTCTGACATCCTGGAATCCTGTGTCAGACTTCATTTGAATAGAGGCTTCTGCTCTTTAAAAAAGAAAAGTTGCAGCTATGGTAGAAAATGATGTGACTCTCCAGCCAGGGCAACTGCGTTCCCATCCCTGTTCTGTCCCTTACTGGCCACACTCACGGAAGGGGATTTCACCCTTCTGAGCTTCGGTTGTCCCATCCGCAACATGAGAACAGTAACATTCAGCGTCTAGGAGTGAAGCAAGGATAAAATGAGACCGTGTGTGCGTGTGATGACAGTGCTGTGCTCAATGCCACAGACACTCGGGGAATGGAAGTCCTCGATGCCTGTGCCTTCCCCTCCAGATCCTGCTCAGCTTCCCAGGCCAGCCCAGGTTGAGGCCCCACCAGGTGGTCCCTTGGGACCTCACCTTTCAAGCTCCCCAGTGAACTCTTCCCTCTTTGAGAGGAGAGTGATAGAAAGAAGAGCTGCAATGGAATCGAAGGACCTGGCTTTAAATGCCAACTCAGCAACTTACTAGCTGTAAGGCATCAGGCCAGGGACTTAACCTCTCTGAACTTTGATTTCCTCATCTGGATAACGGGCCTGATGATACTTTCCTCCGAGGTGCCAGTAAGTCAGGAGAAGGCAGTGCTTCAGAAATGTGGGTCTGGTTATGAAGCCCCTTTCGGGATTTGTTTAAAGTGTGGGTTGCTTATTTCCACTGCTCGAAGCTTCTTGGTCTGGGTTGGAACCCAGGAATCTGCTTTTTAAATAAGCCAGCAGGTGACTGGGATGCAGGTGGCCGGCTGAGCAAAAATATGGAGTATGTGACCCCAGGATCCCAGTGTCCTGGGAGCTTACCAAACAATGTCTGCAGGGGAGGCCCCCACATAGCACAAACATGCCCTATGTATCTCTCCAGCAGCTCAAGCAGGACCACCAGGAAAGCTGCTCAAGTGCCCTGAGATTCCCCCAAATGCCACCTCATGCTGTAGTCACCACGTGGGGCTGTCCAGTTCTCCTCCTCCATCTCATCTGTCCATGTGCTGTGCACCTAGGACTGTCCATGCGCTGTCTGTCACCCGTCTGTCCATGCGCTGTCTGTCACCCGTCTGTCCATGCGCTGTGCACCTCGGACTGCTTGAGGGGGCCTCCCTTGGCAGCTGTCGGCTGTACCCAACCTAGAGCACCCTTGTCCATGTCGAGGGCGTGTCCTCTGGATGCTTCTGAAGGTTACCCCATTCTGATATAGGTATCAGATGGGGATAGGTCCGATGTAGAATATGGGCTGCCACTCTCTGCAGCTTGGTGTCACTTTTGCCACTGGACACCAAAACTGCACAAAGCTTTGCAAGGTGTCTCATGCTAAGAGCTCCTCTTTATTAGGGCTAAAACCAGAGTCTGAGAGCTGGGCAGGGCACAAATTCCATCTCTTCCCCACAAGCTACTGCGTTCTTCATGCGGCAGACATGTTTCTCTCATCCTAGAGTCTCGTGGCAACTTGCAAAGGGGTGGATACAGATATAAACCTGGTGAGCGCTTTTGGATTGGTTGGTAGCTCTGTGGGAGTGGAGGTAGCTCCGGAGAATGAGCTTTGCCTCTTTTCTCAACTTCATCCTTTTACACAGATGTGGTTGCTCCATCATGACCTGAGATCCAGGCTGCCAGCATACCCTCTCACCATCATCCTCGTAATGATGAATACGCCCCTCCATTCATGTAGGGCTTTGGTACCACCGGAGTCATGGTGTTCCCCTCCGTGCAAAGGCCTGCCATTATCCCATGCGACTTCGGCATCCTTGTGAATAACCCGTCTGCCACCCATGCCCCACATGCCTCCCAAACCTTTTCAGGCACGTTGGCATCACCTCCACTCCACGCTGTCACTCACACCCTCAGTTCTACCCTAATGCCAGGGATTTAGCATTTCCCAGAGGATGGCCAATCATGGCCAATCATCAGTACCATCCGGGGAGCTTTAAAATATAGATTTCAAGGTCCCAGACCTGTTCAATCAGAAATTCCAGAAATGAGTCTAGAAACTGGATCTGACCTTCTGATGATCAGCCACATCAGGGACCACTGGACCTTGTCATCTTCTGTGGTGGTTCTCTGGAATTCAACCTGACAGTAGCCCACCGCCACAATCAATTACTCCCAGACTTCTCACTGCCTGTGCCTGGTTTTCCCTCATCAAATTATCCAGGATTTTGACTGTTTCTTTTCCCTTTCCATCAGCTTCCTCCTCTGTTTGTCTGTGCCCCTCACGTAGGCTAGACTGGGTGAGCAACACAAACCCTCTTCCCTGGTCCCTGCTGACCTCCCAGGATATCTGTCTGCTAAAACCAGAGGTCAGCCTTCTGCACCCCTGCCCCAGTTTTGTCTCCGATACTGCTGGGATCACTGCTGCATGCAAACGCGAGGAACCCACACGCACTCGGGTTCTTTGGGATACCTGGCAATCCTCTCCAGTGTTGTCAGCCCCATTTCCCAATCCCCTCCACAACCATTCCAAGTTTCCACTGCTTTCCTCAGTCTTCCATCCCAGCACCCACAGCCTTGTGCACCTACTACATGCCCAGCAAGAGATACAGAGCTGAGCAAGTCAGACGTGGGCCCTGTCCTCATGGAGCTTACAGTCTAACGTGGACAAAAGACAAGCAGTAATGATCAGTGCTCTTGATCATGCGGAAAGCCAAGGGCAAGGGCACAGGGAAAGTGAAGCCCGCAGGGGGGAAATGCCTTTAATAGCCAGGCCCTGCCCCGTCTGCACATCTAGGGCACTGCAGCTGCCTGCTCTCCTTCCCTCATTCTTGCTGGAAGAGAGATCTTTCTGCTTTACGTGGTAACCCCCTCCTCTGTGCTTGTGGTTCCCTGCTTCCCCTGCCAGGCACTTCACAGATTAGACCCCCTCCTCAAAGGTTCAATCTCTTTTTATCTATTGCTTCATCCCTTTCAGCTCAATCTCTCCTGCCTTATTGTTATTTGTAATAATATTAACTGATTGCTGAAATTAATGCAGGTAAGTCTCAGTGACAACATTATTCACGGAAAAACCAGCCATCAAATGGCCATAGAGGGAGGGATTTAAAAAGGCAGAGAAATGTGAGGCTTGGCAGGTGGGGAAAAGGGGAATGGGCTGGGCGCCTTCCACAGGTTCTCTTGTTTAATCCTCACAACTTCATGGGACGGGTGTGATGATCACCCTGTTTTGCCTCTGAGAGGTGTAGTCACTGAAGGCTGCAGAACTGCTGCGTCAACCAGTCAGTAGAGAAACAACCCATTCGAAGTGTTCTATTTGCACAGGGTGTCCATTCAGGGTATTAGAGGGTGGCTCAGCTGCCGGAAGTGGCGGAGGAGCGAGGGTCAGGAAGTCATCGTGGAAGGTCAGCGTGCAGGCCTCAAAGTGGATGTCTCTCCAGGACTGGCCTGGAAGCGGTATGGAACCTCTGGGAAGCTGGTGATGACTCTGAGCCACAGCCGTGAGTGGGAGAATGCAGGCACAGGCCCAGAACAGGCTGTAAACCTCATATCTGCCCCAACCGCCTTAGGAGAAGAATGGCTTCTCCTCTCTTTCACCTTCCCAATATCATGTGAGTGGCTCTCTGGCAGGATCCAACCTGGGGCCCTGTAGAGAAGGGGAATCTGGGAACTCCAGGTCCTGGAGGAGACAGTGGATGAGGGTGGTAAGGACTGGAGGTGATGACAGACAGTCCAGCATGAATGCCACCAGGCAAAGCTGGGCCAGAACCCAGATCTGCAGGCTCCAACCCTCCACTCCATTGCCCAAGCCACGCTGACCCCCATCGAACTTCCTCTGAAAGGATTTTGTCTTTGGCCTATCACTCTGTAGAATTGTCTGAAATTCCTTCAGCCATCAATGAATGTGGAAGACCATGGGCCACTTCATGAACTTGAGCCACGAGCAGAAGCGATGTTTGGGCATTCTTCTCCTAAGGCAGTTGGGGCAGATATGAGGTTTGCAGCCTCTTCTGGGCCAGTGCCTGACATCTCCCGCCTATAGCTGTGGCTCAGGTTCATGAAGTTTCCTTTTTCTCAAATAATACTTCTTGCTTTTGGATCAAACACTCAAGGTATCGGTCTCCAGCCTATGATTTTGAAGCTCTTTTAAAAGCAGAATTCTTTGTCCAAATGTTACACAGAACCCCACCATATGCAGTGGGTACTGAAGGACCCTAGGCTCCATGCTGAGGGCCCCTCTTCTGTCTGCAGGGCTGGGCACATCAGGTTCTAAAGGACATCAGACAGAGGAGGAAAAGGAGCTTCCTCTCAGCCCAGAAAATACTGGCAAGTTAGAGAATTGCGGGAGTGAAGCATCAAAGAGGAGGCCTTTCTCTGCTTCCTCCCATTCTCACATGTGACTTTTATGGTTCAACGACCAGACTTCTTTGGAAAGAAATAGGGCCTTGAGGATTGGTATCTGGGAATGGAGTTAAACAGAAATCTGCGTCCCTTTGGCTGCAGTTTTCAGTGGGCCTCACCATCTTTTCCCAGCGTGGCTTTAGCGGGGAAGCTGGGGGGACTCTGTTATAAGTAGCATCCTAGGCTGGATGGGGCCTTCCTTAGGATCCTTGGAGTTCTTAGTTTCGTTCTGTCTTGCTTTCCTACTTCTGCAGACCCTAGGCCAGTATTTGTGTGCATGTGTGTGTGCATGTGCATGTGTGTGTGCGTGTGCATGCGTGTGTGCATGCGTGTGTGCATGCGTGTGTGCATGCGTGTGTGCACACATACATGTGTGTGTGTGCACGTGTGTGTGTATACTTCATTGAAGTGAGAGAGACACTGGATTCTAAATTCTCAATAAATTGCAAATATTGTGAGATGAGTTAGTACTCTGGGCCAAGACAAATGTAATTTTGGATTATTAAGTCCACACGACAAATGAGTGCTTATTAATTTTTATTTATCTTGAGTGAATTAATAGGGACCAGCGATGGGAAAAAAATAATTGTCATTCTACTCATTCATAGAAAATAGCTGCTGATTTGGAGAAAACTCTAAGAAACAGTAGCATAAAATCACAGAATGTTGAAGCTGAAACCTTTATTTGCTTTAATTCAACAAATATGTATTAAGTAACTTCTCGGTTCTGGAAATTCAAAAGCATTCAAGAAACTGTTCCAGTCCTCAGGGAGCTCAGAGTTTGGCAGGGGCAACAATAGGAATTTGATCAAGGAATACAGGTGGTATGAGATTAGGGCAGGCTGTCATCAACTCATTGTGGGGGTAAAACAACCAGAGAAACCTTTCTGGAGGAAGTTATATCTGAATTGGGTTTTGTTGCATGAGTAGGAGTTTGGCAGGAAAAGAAGTTGGGGAAAGGCACTTTTGTCAGAAAGAACAAGAACATAGGCTTGTTAATCCATGAGGTGAGTTCAGAAATCCAGCAGTCTAAAGGTGTAAAGTGGAGGGAGAGGAAGAGAGAGGGGTGGGCAGGGAGCAAGTCCTGACAGCTGAGCTGAGGATAGATCTGGACTTTTCCTCCGTGATCAGAAGCCATTAAAGGTGTAAAGCAGGAGAAAGACCACTTTGTTGGAACTATGGGGGTACACCAGAGGAGGCAAGGCTGGAATCAGGACCCCCTTATGAGGAGGTTGCAGTGGGTGGGGGTGGAAGCCAGGCAGAGGTAACGAGAAGGGAGAAAGTGAATGGATTGTATCAGTTTCTTTTTTGTTGCTGCAACAAATTTTAGGGGCTTAAAGCAACACAACTTAATTTTCTTACAGTTATGGAGATCAGAAGTTCAAAATCAATTTACTGGGTTAAAGCCAAGGTGTCAGCCTGGCTGGTTCCTTTGGAGGCTCTAGGGTAGACGCTGTTCCCAGATTTTGCCTTTTCCAGCTACTAGAGTGCCGCCTGCGTGTCTTGGCTCGTGGCCCCTTCTGTCATCCTCAATCTGCATTATTCCAATCTCAGCTACCATCATCACATCACCTTCTACCTGACTCTGACCTTCCTGCATCCCTCTACAAGGACTGTTGTGGATATTCAGGGCCCACCTGGAAAATCCCATCTCAAAGTTCTTAAACTCATTGGCAATTTCTCTTTGCTATATGAGTTAACATGCACAGGTCCTGGGGAATAGGATGTGGACCTATTTGGAAGGCTGTTATTTAGCCTAGCACCTGGATACAGAGGACTTTGGGAACTGTAACCAATACAATTTTGTAACTGACTAGGGAGAATGGAGGTGATGATGGGAGAGAAAACCCCTGTGGATACTGGTTTGGGCAGCAAGTGAATGGTGGTGCTACCAGCTAAGAGAAAGAAGGAGGAAGAGCAGAGCTGGAGAGCAGGTGTAGGGGGTGGTGTGGAATAACATGCTCAGTGTTGAACACGGTGAATTTGAGATGTCCAGTAGGTCATCAGATACGTGGAATTCAGGGGAGAGGTCTGGGTGAGAAAGAAATGTGAGTCAGCCATGCACAGTTGGTAATAGAAACTGAGGTGTGGGTACATAACTCAGGGAGCGTATAGAAAAGAAGCTTTTGAGCTTTATGATACATCAGAATCGCCTTGGCATAGAGTTGGCAGGTTTCACAAATGAAAGTACAGGAGGCCCTGTAAGGTTTGAGTTTCAGATAAACAACAAATATTTTCTTAGTATGTCTCACATATGGCAGGTATCTCGCTTGACCTGCCCCTGCTTGTTTATCTGAAATTCAGACTTAACTGGACATCCTGCATTTTGCCTGGTGACTCTACCCTGGGAACATGTTAAAAACAAGACACCCTCGTGGGCCACGTTCCCAGGGATTCTGGTTCAGTTATCTACGGGGAGGCTTTGGAATCTGTATTTTAACACGCTCCCTGGGAGGCTCAGGGGCAGTTAGTCCTGCGAGACACTGAAGGAGAGTGAGGAAGGAAGAGGGCTCAGGAGCAGACCCTGGGAACCTCAGCGCTGAAGGATGAGGGAAGGAAGAAGCCAGCACGCCGGCCTGAGAAGACCAGACAGAGCAGCAGTTGGAAAACCAGCCCTGGTGGCCTCATGCAGGTGTTGTGGGGAAGAGCATCAGTTAAGCACGAAGCTGTAAGAGGCCATAAGTTGACAATGTGGGGTCAGTGGTGACTGTGGCAGATTCGTGGAGACCTCGACATTCTTGTTCATTGGAGTTTTCCTTCAGTCTGGGCTGTAGCCAGGACACAGTGATCATGCCCGTATTTCTCTGCCCATATGCCTCTCTGCCTGAGGGCTTTCCCCAGCACAGTTTGGCTGCTGGCAGGCACGACCTGGAAATTCAGGAGTGCAAATACCCCAGGACAACCCTCACCAATGGGGCATGCAAGCCGGTGGACCAATGGCTCAGCCTCCCAGCTCCAAGAGCTCAGTCCACTCAATTTCTCAGAGGGGACTCAGAGGGATTGAGCCTCAGTTGCCCACAGTGGTGTCCTGCTTATTAATTAAGCTTAGTTAGCTTCTCTCCGCTCCCTGCCTCACACTGTCCCTGCCCCTCCAATTCCCATTCTCTGGAATCACTTCTCAATTATACTACATGCGCCCAGGACCATGTCTCAGGGTCTGCTTATGGGAGGACCAAAACCAGGACCCTGGAGATTTCTATTCCCATGGTGTCATAGGGTTGAGCTAAGGCCAGCAGGCAGAGGGGTGGGAAGGGGGCGATGGTCCCCGGAAGGAGCCATGAGGCAGGAAAAGGCTGTTTTCAGTGAACCATAGTGCTTATTGCATGACCCTGGTTCCCTCAGGCCCCTCTGCAGAACCTCCTTCTAGGATCTCGGAACCCTGGTGGGCCGTTTCACTGGGACTCTTCCCTCTTCACCCGTGCTAATGAGGGCATGTATCTATCCCCCTTCTCCTTTGCAGGTGATGATGTTCTTCCATTTCAAAATGGTCCTTCAATATCTTAGAGAAGGAAGGAGATGAAGCTTTCCTGAGCACTGCTTTGTATACAGCTCTGCTATCTCATTTAATCCTCACAACACCATTAAAAGTGACTTTTCCCATCTTTCAAATGAGGACACTGGGGCTCAGGGGAGTTGAGTCACCTGCTAAGGTCACCCCATGCAGTAAGTGGTGGAGCTTGGATGCTGGTCTGTTGCCTTACCAGGTTGCCTACACATGACAGGTATTTGAGGATGACACCCACGTTCAACCCAGCCCCTTCCCTGTCCAGGGCCTGTGATCACATTTTCTTTAGATGACACTTCAAGGGGCACAGCTCCTGAACTCTCACCTCTTGGGTGACATTCTTGGTCTGCCTTCCCAGTGAAATGTAGCACCCAGGGTTGGTAGCTTTCCAAAAGAGCCCTGTGCCAGTTACCTCTGCTGACCTGAACATGACACCTCCGTCTCTGACCCCAGGATCACGTTAGCTTTTGAAACAGCCACAGTCCTTACATGGGCTCATATGAAGCTTTGGGGTTACCTAAAACCCCCGGGTCTTTTTCACAAGTCCTGTTGACAAGCCAGGATGCTCCTGGGGCAGTAAATCATTTTGATCCCAAATGCAGGCCTTATTTGTTAGGACTGTGGTTTTCATGGTTTGGCCTAACATTAAAACAGAAAAATGCAATAGGTGTTGATTTTTCTGTACGGCCATTGATTGGCAATTAATGCATTTATATTTGCGTGTCTCATATTTCCAAGTAGATTTTTTGTTCCTTGAGGGCAGAGGGCATGCTTTCCCTCCTCTGCATTGCCTACAGGGTCTGGCACAAAGGTTGCAAACAGTAGGGTATTCCACAAGTATTCCTATTGCCTGATTCAGGAAAAAGACTCTCAATCCCTCAATCCTGCCCTTCTTGGCCTCAGCTTCAGCTCTTTGTCAGCACCACTCTCCCATGGTACCACCTGCAGCTACACGGAGCACACCCATCTGGAACACTTCCGGGGAGTGGCTTCTTATAGTAGCTGTGGCAGGCAAGATGGCGGAGTGAAGGAAAGAGCACTGGGCCTGGAGAGGAGAGACCTGGATCTGAATTTCAGCTCCCACATGTGACTATGTGCTATTCCCTCACTTGTAAAATAGAGACAATGAAAACAGGTTATCCGTATTAAATCTATACTATAAAATGTGCTCCAATGTTTTTTGCCCATAATCTCAACCCAGTGAATTAGGAGAATAAACATTTCCATGTTTTAGATAAAAAAATCTGAAATTCAGAGTAGTTAATTTGTTTGCTCAGGGTCACAAAAGTAGAGTGCAGAACTGGCATTTGAACCCATGCCATGTGCTGTGCCCTTAGCCACTGGGCATCATCAATCTATCACCTCGTAGATGATTGCACAAGAGAATGGCAGCTCACTGGTAAAGTGCCCGTTGCCATCCCTGGCACAAAGCAAGTACTCAGTGAGTGCTACCTCTCTCCCCAGCTGCCTCACCCCCTTTAATTTTTCCCTTGCCTCAGGCAGAGCTAGGTTGGAAAGCTAGATGTAGACGAGATTTGCTTTCAATACAGTCAAGGGAGGAACTTCCTGACAGTTTTGAGTCCTCAGAGAGAGACCTCTGTTTTTGGAATAAGGGAACAGAGCCTGGCCGGCCAGCTGTTGGTGGCGGAACTCCTGTCTTGGTCTGGAGGAGGATGGAGTCATCATGGGAGGGTTGGCTGGGGGCCCTTGGGCCTTTGAAGAACGAATTCCTTAGTTCACGGAGCCATCCTGACCCCTCTCCGCCTTTCTCACACATGATCTATCGCCATGTGATGTTGATCCCACCCCACCTGCCCTGGCATCCTTCTACCTGCTTCTCTCCAGGACACCAGCAGCTCTCCTGTTGAGCCTGACATTGGCCATCTAACTGAGTGCATGACCTCTCTCGGTTGTCCATCCACACAGCACTCTTTGGGTCTTCCCGAAATAACGATGTGCTCATGCCTCGCCCCAGCCAGGACCCTCAAGGCCTTTCTCTCCATAGGTAAAGGTGCTAAGGGACCTTCAGAGGTCTCTCTGCCAGTCACCTAGGCCCTTTCAGGGGCCCCAAAGCCTCCGGCAGCCTTTGTATGTGCTTTTCCCTCAGCCTGGGATCCTCTTCCTCCCTCTGTCTCTGCTAACTTCTCCTTCCCCGTCCAAGCCTGTGTATTTCCTTTTCCTGGTAGCTGTCTTTGATCACTCCTTTTCTTCCATCCTTGCCCCAAGTGACAGAGCTTGTCTCATGTCATCAGAACCCCATCTCTAGGACCTAGAGCTGAGCCATACACTATAAGCTTTTCTTGAGTCCTCCAGGTGCCAAGACTTGGCCAGACCCCGAGGATGCAGAGATAAATAAGTCATGTTCCTGGGCCTGGAAGAGCTCTTCAGAACAGCATGGAGTGTTGTGTTGGCCAAGTTAAACTCAGGCACTCTGGGGAAAGGTGTACAAGGAAGACAGATAATCCAGACTGAAGGAGTCAGAGAAGGCTTCCTGGTGGAAGAAGTGCTTAAGTAGAGCTTTAAGGTCTCAGTGGGGGATAGGACGTCAAGGAGACAAAGAGAAAAGGTGCTCAGCTAGAGCCCTGAGTGTGCAAGCCATGCCGGGCACTGCAGGAGGACTGAGCTGAGGTTGCATGGCCCTTGCAGATGGCTGCCATGGCAGGTAACTGGGAAGGAGTCTCCTTGGAGTCTTCCCAGGTCTCTGGAAGGGCAGGAGTGGGAGATGCACAGGAGGACTAGGTTTGGAGAGACAAGATGGTAGAGGCTGGCGAGGAACCTGCTTGATCTCGAGTACTTGTGGGAGCCCTGAGTGGAAATTGCTTAGTGGGAAGGGCATCCGAAGTGGAGGGAACAGCACAAAAAGGCCAAGAGACCAAACTGAATGGGCCACAGGCAGTGGGACAATGAGGACATCTGACTGGAGTGTGGAGAAAGAGGAGGGAGGGACTGGCTAGCTAGAGGAGGTGTCCAAGGTGACTGTACCTGAAAGTCAGTTATGGGCCAGACCCTGTGCTAAGTGCTTTTTTGAACATTACTTTTTATCTTCCCAGCAATCCTGCGCAAGCCCTATTTTACAGGTGAAAGCATTGAGACTCAGAATGGACAAAGGACTTGCTCAAGACCACGTAGCACCAACCAGAGCCTTGCATAATAGGTGCTCAATATATATGTCCGAAGGGGCTGGCTGACTGCATGAATGAATGAATGAATGAATGATATTATTCAAGCCCAAGCAGGCCTGGCTTTCAGCTTGAGCTCTGTCCTGTCCTATACCTTGTTGCCTGAATTCTCTCCACCTCAAAAACAATAACTGTAATTCTAGTGGTAAGGAGAGCGAATAACACAGCTTCCCCCTGAGCCTGAAGTGCTCATTGCTTTGAGCAAAGCCCTCACATTTCTCCAAGCCAGGAGCTCATGGCCACCTGCTTCCCCGCTTCCGGAATCTTCCCTGACTCCTTCTAGGGCAACTCCATGCCACCTACCCTTTTGAAAGCCACTGTTTGCTTTCCCTGCCTCCAATTTTATCATTTTCTCCAGGAAAATATTTGCCTTCCCATTATTTTAATCATGCCTCTCGGGTCCAGCAGGGAGGCTTTACAGAAGAATGAGTCCTGTTTTCTGTTTGCTGTACTGGGAGGACAAACAGGTTTGTTTGACTTACCTGCGTTTTCCCAGTAGGTGGACCCCTTGGAGCAAACACAGACTAGACCTTGGGCTTCCGGACCCTTGGATCTAGAGTTGACTTGACTGGGGAGCATTTAAAATGGAAAGTGCTGCCCGTAAGCCAAGTTGGGGTGGATTGAGCTATTCTCTTTGGTTTATCACAGAGCCTGGATTCCTCTTATCATGCAAGGTGCCTAAACTGGAAGTGACCTTCTCTTGAGTCCAGGACACATTCAGTCTTCCTCAAATAGCAATCCAGCCCTGTAATACTTGAATGGATTGATCTAAGAGTGAGACTTCAAGATGAAAATGTTCTAGAGATTAGGGGTGGAATTAAATAGGGGACTATGACCAGGGAGAAAATTATTGGGGTAAAAATGGCCCCGATTTTTGAAGCCAGACAGATCCGGTTCACATTCAATGATAGGTGAACTACTTGTTATGCGTGTGTTGCTAAGGATAGAGCTGTTGCTTCATTCATTCTGTAAACGTTTAGTGATCACCTCCCAGGTGCCATCCCTATTTTAAGTGGTGTGATACACCAGTGAACAAAACAAGTAATAATCTCTGCCCTTTGGAGTTTACAATCCAGTGGAGGGGAAAACAGGCAAACATAAGACGTAAGAAAAACATATAGCAAATTAGAAAGGGATCAAAAAAATAGAAGAGGGTCGGGTGTGGTGGCTCACACCTGTAATCCCAGTGCTTTAGGAGGCCAAGGCAGGTGGATCACCTGAGGTCAGGAGTTCAAGACCCACCTGGCCAACATGGTGAAACCCCATCTCTACTAAAAATACAAAAATTAGCTAGCCGTGGTGGCAAGTGCTTGTAATCCCAGCTACTCTGGAGGCTGAGGCACAAGAATCTCTTGAACCCAGGAGGCGGAAGTTGCAGTGAGCTGAGATCCACTTCAGCCTGGGAGACAGAGTGAGACTCTGTCTCAAAAAAAAAAAAAAGGTGGAACAGGTTTAGTGTGATTGGGAAGGTGCTATTGGTGGGGTGAGATTACAGTATAAATGGGATGGTCAGGGAAGGCCTCTTGAAGAAGGTGATATTTGAATAACAATTTGAAAGAGGAATAGTGCTTAATTCCAGACATGTCTGATTCCAAAGCCCAGACTCTTAAGCCTACATCACCTCTCTCCCAGTTGAATGCCAGCAATTGAATGGTAAGTATTAGCACTTGTCCCTTCCTTTTAGAGACTCTTGGGCATGCATCAACTAGGGAGACAGACAAGAAGGTAGTGGTGGAGATCCCAGCAGAGCACCATCGCCAGAGCAACGCGTGGGCATATAGGAGGGATCCTGGGGAGCAGGCAGTCACCAAGATGGCCATGACTGCTCTTAGGGTTGGAGTTAACTCAGGTTGGGGAGTAGAGTTAGGGTGGGGAGGGCTAGATCAGCTGGGGAAGGTAAGGCTCATCCATTGATATTCACTGCACTTCCTAACTTGGCCTTGCAGACAAATGCACTACAAAAACATTTATCGAGGGCCTACTAGGAACCAGGTCCTTTCCCATCCATGCCATTCTCCCAACTGTCCTGTGAAGCAGGCAATAGCATCTCCATTCCACAGCTAGGAAACTGAGGCTCAAAGGTTGTAAAGCTTATGTGTTGCTGACTGGCTTAGATATAGCTTTGGATCTGTTTGACTTTACAGACAGGGCAATTTTTGCTTTGCAATCATGATCAATTTCTGATTGAACAGAAAATCTGTCTGAAAAGCTGCCAATGTCACTATCATCCTCAACATCACCATCAACATTACCAACATCACGATCACCCTTAACATCACAATCACGATCACGGTCACTGTCACCATCACCATCATCATCACTGTCACTGTCACCATCATCGTCACCATCACCAACATCACCATCAACCTCAATCAATGGTGATTACAGGCAGCAGGGCATGTCAGATCATCTCTCTTAGCTTCAGCTTTCTTATCTGTGAAATGAGGATAAATATATCTACCCCAGAGGTTAGGAGAGGTGCTGAAGTAGGTCTTCTATTTCCTCCACTTCATCAAAACTGCTCTTTTCAGAATCATCAATGACCTCTATAATTGTTGTCATTATACTTGTCTTTCAAGAGCATTCGACGCCTCTGACCACTTCCTCCTCCTGGCTTTGTGACAGTCACTTTCTGGTTTCCCCTCCAGCTCACTGATCCTCCTTTGCTAGCTCTGTCTCTTCTACTTACCCCAAAATATTTGAGTCTTGCAGAGCTTTCTTCATTCAGGCTCTCTAACTGCTTCCTCCCTGGTCCAAGCAACCGTCATGCTTCCCTTGAAATACTATAGAAACTTCACATCACTAGGGCACTGTCAGGTAAGCAGACCTTAGAGTGGACCATGGAGCACCCCTGAGGAAGAAGGGTCCTTTCCTGGACCCATCTAGAACTGACAGCAGCACTGTTTTCAAGGAGGAGACACAGGGCTAATCCCGAGCAGAATATTTTGCTGATAGTTTGTGAAGTCTCTGCCTCCTGGATCTGCATCCCTTTCAGCTTTCTGTTGCTTTCTGGGTTCGTACTGTCTCAGGTGATCAGAACTCTCCGAATCTTCCCATCCTAAATAGGTCCACACTGAGATGTCAGGGACAGGGAACCCCTTAGAAAGTGTCCCCCACCACCTTGGTTTCTATTTAGCAGAGAACTAAACAGAGTGCTATAGAGAGATCTCCAGTTAATGGCTGGGGACATTTGCAGAATGCTTTCCTGAAAACTGAAATAACAACCCTTTGGGGGCTACTGTTTCTGCCTCCACATCGGGGGGCCTGTTCTGAGACAGATGGTCCCCTGTTGGGCTGTTCTCACACACACGAGCAGAGGAATTCTTTTAGGTCCTCTTGGCCTCGGGAGCATTTCGAATCAGATGCCAGGAGAAACAGATTGCCTACCCCTTATTCTGGGGGCTGTGGGTGGATGGCTTTGAGAGATCTCTTCCAAGAATGTGTTTTCCCTTACATCTTCAGGATGCCATGCACTTCCCGCTCTGCTCTTTTAAGGCTGGCATAAGCATGAGAGTTGCTTGGGGGGTAACGTCTGTACCGCCTCTGCCCCACTGCTCAGGAGCAAAGGCGGGTGGGTGTCACTTTTGGCATCCTCCTTTGTTCCCTTTGCGAAGGGCTACCCAGTTGGTAACACTACAATCTGCTCTCCACTGCCAGCTTAACATTCCTAAAATAGCTTAGTGTGATTGGGCCATTCCGTTGCTCAAGAACCATCCAGAGCCTTCCATCGCCCGTAGAATGAAGTCCCAGGCTTTTGTCTCACATTCGAGGTTGCTACCATCTGGCCTTCATTTGCTTTTCCAACCATTTGCTTTTCCTTCTCTACCCAAGGTCTTCCCTCCAGACAGTCAGGTCGACTCTCCTTTCCCAGAATGCCTGGCCTCCTGGCTGCCTCCACACCACTCTCTTGGTTAAAATGCCATCCCTTCTTGTTTCCTGTATAAACTTCTTCCTGTTCTTCCAAACAGGTTTGAGGCCAACTGTCCAAAGACCTCCTCTGCTTGGATGTCTTCCTTGATCCCTCCTTTCATTTGACCCCTCATTCCATACGACCACACAGAGGACCCTTTGTGACTTCTCCCACTGAGGAGGGTGTATTTACAAATGGACGACTTACCTAGGTGTGGGCAGGAGTGGGAGAACCACAAGGGACAGTACCCAGGACTGTTACCACCAACAGGTGCTCCCAGTAACAGGAGCGCTATTGCCACTTCTAGGCCTGAAGAAGCGAGGGGAGGAAACTGTTAACAAAACCTGGAAGGAGGAAGGCCTACAGAGAAGACCACAGGGCTGTGACTTTCCACGGAGATATAGTCAGCTTGGGGAGGGCTCTCTGCTGAGTCAGGAGAACGAAAACCCCTTGGCTGAGACCAGTTGGAAGCCAGAGCACAAGGGAGCTCCTTAGAGAGTCCCTGCAGGTCGGTCAGCCTGTCCGTGTGGGCAGAGGAGTGGAGGAGTGTGGAAAGGAATCTGGAGGGACATAAAGGGGAAGGGGATTCCAGCTTTTACTTTAGATGTCAGATAGGTAAATTGTGAAGACTTTGAATGTCACAAGTAGAAGGATTCTTATGCTCAAGCTGTTCGACATTTCCCACATAGGAGAGTGGAAGCCCAGAGGGCGTTCATGCTGACCTGAGACCACACAGTAAGGTAGCGTCAGAGATGAGACTGCAGAAGTGTGAACCCCGCAGCTCATTAGTCCATTGTTTCTTTGGAACAGAGCATCTAATAACTTACACAATAGGAATTTGAGTTTTAGTCTTACTGGCCATGCTGGCTGTGTTTGGTAACTGGTGAGATGACCTGATAGGAGTCTGTTTGCAAGTGGTGGCTGACGGTCCTCCATGGAAGAGGTTGCATCCCGAAGGGGGAAGCCACAGACAATGATTTTACCCAGTGGTATGTGGATTGACATTATGAAGACAGTATGGCAGTGTTTGTTTTTTTCTTTTTCTTTTTCTTTTCTTTTTTTTTTTTTTTGAGACAGGGTCTCGCTCTGTTTCCCAGGCTGGAATGCAGTGCAATCACAGCTCACTGCAGCCTCGACCTCCTGGACTCAAGCAATCCTCCCACTTTAACCTCCTAAGCGGCTGGGACTACAGGCACGTACCACCATACCTGGCTAATATCTTTTGTAAAAAGCTATTATTAATTTATTTTGAGACAGAGTCTCGCTCTGTCGCCCAGACTGGAATGCAGTGGCGCAATCTCAGCTCACTGCAACCTCCATCTCCCAGGTTCAAGCGATTCTCTTGCTTCAGCCTCCTGAGTAGCTGGGATTATAGGCGCCTGCCACCACACCAGGCTAATTTTTGTATTTTTAGTAGAGATGGGGTTTCACCATGTTGGTCAGGCTGGTCTTGAACTCCTGACCTCATGATCTGCCCACCTCAGCCTCCCACAGTGCTGGGATTACAGGGGTGAGCCACTGTGCCCAGCTGGCAGTTGTTTTTCAAGTGTGTTGCCCACCTGTGTTCCTGGACACCATTTGAATGCTCTCCCACGGAGAGCGCTCTGTGTGTGTGTGTGTGTGTGTGTGTGTGTGTGTGTGAGTGAAAGGGGAGAGATCTACTGTAGAATCTGAAGGAGCTCTTTCACTCATCTCTGAGTCACACTGAACTCCAAGCAGCACTGCTGTGGGTCCTCCATAAGGGAGCATAATGCAAAACAGAGAGACAGCTCTCCCTCGCCCCACTGAAGACCTACTTTGTTTTAATTACTTATTTATTTATTATTACTATTTTTTGAGATGGAGTCTTGCTCTGTCTCTCAGGGTGGAGTGCAATGGCGCAATTTTGGCTCATTGCAACCTCTGCCTCCTGGGTTCAAGTCATTCTCCTGCCTCAGCTTCCTGAGTATCTGGGATTACAGGTGTGTGCCGCCATGCCCAGCTGATTTTTGTATTTTAGTAGAGACGGGGTTTCACCATGTTGGCCAGGCTGGTCTCAAACTCCTGTCCTCCAGTGATTCACCCACCTCCATCTCCCAAAGTGTTGGGATTACAAGCATGAGCCACTGAGCCTGGCACCCTACTTTGTTTTAATTCTCTTTCACCCAATTTCTCTCTGCTGTTTTTTTTTTTTTAATTGAAGCAGTTATGCAGTGTTTTGCAATGTTCAGACACTGATCCTTATGACTCCTGACGTCTCATATCCAGTCTGTGGGAGAGCCAGGGCAGGGAGTATGATATCCAATTGTCAGTGGAAGGAATACATTCAGAGAAGTCAAATAAATGGCCTCAGCTCCCACACTGGAAAGGGATGGGCCCCAACAGTAGGCCTGACTCTGAAGACCATGCCTTTTTGATTTTACCATACTGGGACTCTCTCCCCCTGCCAACAGTTCCTTTTTCTGAGTGTTTTCCTATTCTTTTACTCTTTTATCTCTCAACCCTTCCGTTCTTCACCTCCATCTCCCCTATCCCCTCTTCTCCATCTCTCTCTTCTCCTTTTCCCTTCTCCCCACTCTTCTGAAAAGCCACAGCTTCCCTCTTTTCTAATATGCCTAAGACATGGTCCCAGAAACTTTCTTACGTGCTTCTTGACACCTAGAGGGACTGTACACAGGTATATTTGTTGGGAGAGCCTCTGCCTCCATGGAGAGAGAGGCTAACTGATTGATGTTCTGCTTCTTGTACCAACCAAGGGGCCATTTGCAGACAGTACATAAAAATGACAAAGCACCATTGAGCAATCTTTCCTTGCATCAGTTAGATTCTGACATCTGCTTACTGTTTAATTATCTTTTGACTGAGGAAATGGAAAAGTTGACAAATAGTTTAACCCAACGAGAGTCAGTTTCCTTATTTTTCCCCCTTTGTGAGCATGTTTTTAGAACACCGATCTGCCAACATCTCCTAGTCTCTCTGGGGCACTGGCAAAAAATACAGACAAATATTTATGTTCCATGAACTCAAGATGGTTTTCGTGTTGTTTTCATGTTTAACTGATTTCAAATGAACGACAATGGCTCTTAATGTGGTTACAAGAATTTGCCACTAATTTTCACTTGAAATCGGATCCAGCCGGTATACATGCCTACACTGTATCCTAGTTCTTAACGATTTGCCTTCCAGAAACATAGGCTGCTTCCCACTGGCTGATTGGCACAGCAGCTTCGTGAGGGCATCAGTCTCCTATTACATGTGAACAAAAATAAATTGAGAAGATCATGCCTATTTTGGAATGCTTTGCATGTAGCCTTTGAGGCAGGTGTCTGGGACACTGGGTGAAGACCCTGGGGGCAGCAGGTTCAGCATACTATCCTTTCCTGGTTGTGAAGATGCCAGCTCCAGCCCAAGTAGGAACAAGGCTGGGTGGCCAGGGGATGTGGCAGTGGGGTGTGAGGTCTCAGAGCATTTTAAAAACCTTCTGTTGTCTTTCTACCTTGGATTTTGAGAGCACCATGGTGATGTTATAGGTTCTTTGTGAGGTTTAACGTCTTCTCTCTCTTGATCTAAAATGTTGAAGTGGGTGGTGGAACAGAGGGACCATGGCATGAAGAGGAGAGTTGAGCCGGACGAATAGGCTTCTCCATCTGTGGGGACGTCATTTAATTTTGGAAACACTCAGTTTCTGTTTTATCAGTGTAACAGTATAATTTGTTGAAGTTTTGAAGGGGTGAGTGTTAAATTGGTTAACATGTTGGGGAAACTGGGCTTACACGTTGGGCTTAAACTGGAGATAAGGTTTATGACCTATGAATAAAGAAGGGATTAGGCCACATAGTGGGGGTCAGGGGTGGTAAGCAGGTTTCATACACATGCTAATTCCAAAAGAGCGAACAGGCTTTCTGAGCTGCATGGCGGAGGGGATGGTGCAGCTGCTCTAGAGCACCGTGGAAGAGTTTCCTGATTGATTAGCAATGTCTGCTCTGGTCTCTGGGAAGGATGGCTGCACCCTTGCAGGTTTTCACCATTCCTGGATTGAATGTCTTCTTTTCAATTCTATTTTTGTAATAAGAATTGAGAAGTGAATGAAGCCAACCTTCTTACTTAAATGCACTGGAGGTTGAGACCTGGAAAGCCAGACTTGGAGGCCTACGGCAGTGCCTTTCCAACTGAATGTGTATACTTGAAATCAGAGGTCTGGACTAAGGCCCAATAGCCTCAATTTCTGATAGGTTCCCAGGTGATGCCGATGCTGCTGGTCTGTGGGACACACTTTGAGCAACAAATACCTAAGTCAGTATCCTAAACCTGGGCCAATGCTCTTTCACTGCAGGCACACAGCCTGCATAAGAGCCTGTATATATGCTCCTTTCCAAGGGTTATTTCCCACAGGTTATTTAAGTGATTCCTCCAGACAGCCTTTTAATGTTTGATAGATTATTTCCCACCCCCATCACCCATTTTTTTTTTTTTGTTCCTAAATGTGCTTTTCAGGTGCAGCAGGTTTAAGTGCCTAGCCCAAGGGCTATAAATGGCAGAGTTGAGACTCATGTTTAAGTCTTTGCCCTGCACTAGGTGATGCTTTAAGCACCTAACTGGCAGGCCTAATTGTAGAGCTAACATGAGTGCCCTCAGCTCAAATGGGGCAGCTCTTGGAGCAGTGCCAAGGGATTGTCCAGATGCTGAATATGCCTTCAGATCACATCAGAAGGCTAAGCTCTGCCTTGTGACCCCCAGTTCTACCATTTCAGCTGGTCATGAAGGCAGGCAGACGGCATCTTACAGTCCTGGGTCCATGGAAGCCTTCTTTGTCCTTAGGAGGGTTTTAGAGCCAGATAGACCTGGGTCAGAAGGGTCGGGAGTTTGAGACCAGCCTGACCAACATGGAGAAACCCCGTCTCTACTAAAAAAACAAAAAAATTAGCCGGGCGTGATGGTGCATGCCTATGATCCCAGCTACTCAGGAGGCTGAGGCAGGAGAATCACTTGAACCTGGGAGGCAGAGGTTCAAGCTGAGATTGCGCCATTTCACTCCAGCCTGGGTAACAAGAGTGAAACTCCATCTCAAAAAAAAAGGAATGTTTCCTTGTCATTTGACCTTGAGCAAGTTACTTAACCTCCCCAAATTAAAGTCCCCTCACCTGTAAAAAGTCACATTCTTGCCTTTCAGAGTTGTTGGGAAGATGAAAATAAACAATGTAGTAAAATGCATGGCAGAATGCATAGTGAAGATGAAACGTTCCGTTTCTCCCCTTTGTCCTTCAGAAGAACTGTCATGCCTTAGTGTTGCTATTCACTGCACAAATACAGTGGAACTGTCTTAAATTCTTCTTGGTACAGTGGCGTACTCCATAATAATGGGGTCAACCTTTGTGTGGTGCCTTCCCTGTACCCAATAAAATAGGAAACCATATTAATTACCAAATATCATTCTTTCATGATATGACACACAAAAAACTATTTAAACAAACTTCAAAACTTATACTCTAAAACATGTCAGCACCAAGAACTATGCGGGCGACACAGACAAACTTGAAAATTAGAAGCAAACTTAAAATGTCTCCGTTGTGATTTGGCATTAGCAAAATCACCGATAAGTTTCACAACTTCTGCTGCCTTGTTTCTGCAGCGAGTGGTGTTAATTCTGTTAAACGTTGTTGTCACGGAGTGTTCCTTAAATAGTTTTTAATTGGTTTTAATTTGGAGAAAAAATGTTCTGCTGAAGATACAGGGGCAGGAATTGTCAAAAATAAAATTAACCAGATAACATTCTACGGAAAAACTTGGAGACATGCTGTGTCATTCTATACTCCCTTGGCAAATGTGTGGATGCTTTTAATTTTGTCAATTTCACATGTTAATGATTTTCACAGAGCAGTAAGTTAATTGGTAGTGCTTCCAATGGATCCTTGGAATATTTCGTTTTCACCTTCTGTGTGTTCTTCACAGCGGACTTTTCATCTACATGAATTAATTAGGATGCTGGAAAAAATTGCAAACAAGTCAGCAGTTGTATTTAACCCTGAAATCTTAGGCCTGTTTAGGTAATCAGTGTTATCAATTATCCATGAAAAAAGGGTAAGTAATATAAAATCCTTCTTTTAAAAAAAACCTGCTGAAGCTCAACATGCTGCCATCCTGATATTCAGCAAATCAACAGGTGGAGGCAGATGATGTAGATGATGCAAAAATCTTTTCATTATCATGGTATCTTGGCAAAATTTTAGCCAAAGCCGCCTTTTTTTTTTTTTTTAACTTGGAGAATATAGTCAGATTTTTTTCACCTGTCTTTTAAGATATTAGCATAGTTTTATATGTATGAATTAGTTCTATATGTATGAATGCATAATTAAAGAATTCTGCATCGCGTCAGCTAAGGGAGCAACAGCTTCTCTGACAGCTCTGACTTTGCAAATGCCAGCCAAGCGCCCACATTCTCTTGGCTATAAAGGAAGCAGAGGTCAATATGCTTTCCTAGGAGTCATCAAGTATCGCCAAGGAATAGCCCCAATCTGATTGCACATCACATTTCAGGCAGGCCATACTCTGTTCAAATGGCATCTGGTGTAAAATAGGTATTAGAAACTTTTTTCCCAACATGAGAAGGTCTGAATTATGCAGGGGGAAAATTGACAAGTACAGTGATACAGTGATGTGTCTACACTTAAGTATATGTAGTATGTCCTTGCATTTGCTTAGTCAATAGGGTACCAAGAGGTGAGATTTCAATGTTCCTGTCTAACAGAAAGAGTAGGGTTTTATTAATAGCGCTTTGTAGGTCATTGGCTACAGAAGATATGAACTTGAATATTAATGATATTCTCATCTGATTGTCATGGAAGTCAGAGTGGAATTCTGTTCAAGCGCAGTTTTTATTTATACGCCAATGGTGACATGTGGATTTAAAAATCAGTTGCCTACATGATAGCCACAGTTAGTATCATAGAAGCTTTAAAGTCTCGAGGGCTCCTAGTAACCCATGGCCCTGAAACAGTGCACTATCCCAGCTTGACATGGGTCCCCTAGTTTCCCACTTTCATAATGATCAACTGGGTGATCAAGGCCTCCACAGCCTGGCCCCAGCTTCAGCCCAGATCCCCACCTAACAAAGCCCCTCCCCAGCCCCACTGCGCTGTCTCTCCTGAGCAAGGCTTCCCTCTTCTGCCTCTGCTCCTGCAGTCTCATGTTCTGCTTTTCAGGCTTTCTCTGCTCCTCCACCTGCATCAATCCTTCTCATCCTTTAAGACCTGGCATAGACCCTGTATCAATCAAGGTCCTGGCAAGAAACAGCTGATGCATCAGAAAGGCATTTGAAGAGAGTTAAGGAGGGATGCTTTCTAAGGAAATTGCCAGGGCACAGGGACAGCATGAGATGTTGTAGCACCCTGGGACTACTACAGTGGGGACCTGCTACTGTCCCTAGGCTGGAAGAGGTGAGGCAAGGGAGCTTTTACTGAAACCACAGAAGGCCCATAGCCATAAGCGAGGACTGCCTGGTGGGACTCACGGCCTTCACTGGAGGAAACTGGTCATTGCTAACCCTCAGCCTGGCAGAGAGGAAGCCAGAGGAGTGCAAACCCTTATCTTTCCTCCCGCTGTGCATCCCCTGCTGCCTGTCAACTTTGGCCAAACCCAGCTCGGAGAAGGAGGACAAGAAATCTCTCGCGTGGTCCTTCCAGGTCAGCCTGCCAGCCAGAGCAGGGTGGAGAGGGTTGGAGCCTGGACTGGGAGGGGACTCTTCTGCCTTCTCCCAGGAGCGCCCTGATGACTCCGCCCAGAGAGGCCTCTCTACTCTGAACCCCAGAGCACTTCTGGTTTGAATGCACACTCAGCCTTGAGTAGCTGTCATGCGTCTTTGTGTTGTACTGCAGGGTTGTTGCTCTCTTGCGTTTTCAGTTTGCATCATGCTCCCCACTGACTATGGAAACTCCTTGAAGCAGGGACCTTCACTTATTCTCTTTGTATTTCTCATATGGAAACAGGTAAATATCCTGGAATGTCTTGCTTGTGTCCATTTGGAACATTCCGTTCCTTTGTTGCCACTCCACCCCAACCCCAACCCAAACACACACCTCCAGGGCATCAGGACCTGTGCCTGTTAGATTATTCTTGGTAGGGGGGTGGGTATTGAGATAAGGGTGAAGAAGCCGGGGTTCCTGGCCCCGGTTTGGGGAGTTTTCAGCAGATGCAGTAAGAAGCCAGAGCACAGAGGCAAACAGAGGGAAGCTGAGGGCCAGACCCAGGAAGAGCTGGGTGAGGTGGGCAGAAAGTGTCACCAAAGCAAAAGGGGAGGGAGACAGAGATTGACATGGGATGTCAGTTGGGAGTCCAGGGCCAGGGGACCCGGGCAAGTGAGTTACCAGCAATGAGACACTGGAACCGGATAGGAGGGCTCGGACGCAAGGTTAAACAGGGTGCCAACTGTAGTCTAGCCCTGTGCTGTCCAATATGTCAGCCACTAGCCAAGTGTGGCCATTTAAATTTAAATTAACTAAAATTACGTAAAATTAAAAATTCAGTTTCTCAGGCACACTAGCCACATTTCAAGTGCTCTACTGTGTTGGCCAATGTGGATGCAGGCATTTCCATCACTGCAGAACCTCCTACTGTACAGCCTGGTCCAGAACTTCCTAGAGAGTTGAGGGTCTTAACAATGCTATAAACATAACTGTTCATTTGATCTGACCTGGTTTTACCTGTCTTGATAGCAGATTTACCTAGCTCCCAATCTTCACTGTACTAGTGAATAATTGCCTGATGAGTCCCCAGATCTCAGCTTTCTTATCTAGAAAATGAGGCGAATGACAGAGTACTATCTGGATTGAGGATTTGAAGGTGTTGTGAATGGTCATAGATACGAAGGAGGAGCTCTCTAATAAATGTTAGTTTCCAACCCCCTGAAGACCACAACAAGGACGCGAACCAGCTCTTACCCAGAGCTTGCTCAGCCGGCACCGCGCTGAACAGCGATCGCCTTATGCAATTCTCATAGTAATTTTGTAAGAAGATAATATCACCGTTCCCTTTCACAGATGAGGCAATGAAGCCTCAATAAGATTAAAACAGTTACTCAATGTCACATGATAGTGGAGCCAAGTTTCTTTACATTTGATTAAAAACTGTCAAGCATTGTTCTCTGCTGTTTCCTATAATATCTTATCTTCCCACCTAGGCCATTAAGAACATCTTAGGCTTCATGTGAATCTTGCAGTGTGCCTGGCACAGGCCCTGACTGATGCTCGGTTGCTAATTGGCACATCCATTTTGATAAATTTTAATAAAATATTTAAACTTTCTTCAGCGCTGATTATTGACTTTGATATTTAAGTGCATACTCACCAATGAGGGTCTTGACAACTAATTCAAGACTGCTCAATTTCCATCTTTAATTTGGTGCATTGCTTGCAGAAGGCTTTAGATCCTGGAGATATTAGAACCACCATGCTCTTGAGTGTAGAAGGAGAAGGCTGGTTCCTGTTTGGGGGAATCTAGAAACAGAAAGAAAGCCATGGAACAGCGCCTGGCTTTGCCTGTGAGCAGCCGTAAGTTGGAATCTAGTGTGCCTTTGTTTAAGTTACTCATACTCTTGAAATTTCAGTTTCTTTACCTGACAGAGACAACATCCTACTTCTCCTAAGGGGTGGTCTTGAAGGCTGAATGGCTCTATAAAAACTTGACCCAGTGCCTGGAGCACAGATGCCTTCAGCAAAGGTCATCCTGATCTCTCCGGTGGAAGGGAAGGGTCGCTTATTGTCTGAACCACACATATTTAAAGAAACTAAAGCTGTGTGTCCAGGAAATTATGCTGATTATGTTAATATTTACCTTGATTGGTATATAGTGCATAGATTAACTAGAACTGCAGAGGGATGGGGAGATGCCAGCATCACTGCCTAGCCTCCCCCAGCACTGGGTTCTGGGCTCCCTACTTCCCTGCCTGACATGGGTGGTCCTAGTGCCCGTCGGCTTTGCTTACCAGGTCCTGGCTGAAGATATGAGGGAGGCCTGGGGGATTCCTGGGCTGGAACTGAGATGGTTTAAAGAAAAAAATGTGTGAGAACCTGTAGAGTATTGGGGTGTAGGAGAGGTGATAGGGCTGAGAGGCACCGAAGGTAGTGACTCAAGATAGTTCTGTGGCCTGAAATTGTTACGTGGCATCAGCCTGAAAAGAAACCTGGGGCTCACCAGCCTTTCCCAGCCACCTCCTGCCTCAGTTTCTCAGCAGGTGGCAAACAGAGGGAAGCCGAGGGAGACATTTCTGGTTTTCCTCTGGTGAATCCCAGCATGAGCTGGTCTCTCCCTGGGTTGTTGTTTGGGGTAGGGGGATTCTGAGCACCCATGGGTAAGAGTCACCATGTCATCTGAAAACAGCATGTGACTAAGTGTTAGATGAAGTGACCTCTTTCTCCAAGAAGGTTGGGGTGTGGCACTTTGGTATGGAAATTACTAATTTTAGAGTCAGATTCCCCTGGGTTCCAGTCTTAGCTCAGTCATGTGCAAGCTGTGCCTTACTGGGCAGTTACTTCACCTCTGTGATATTTTTGGAACACCAACTTTGTATTGAGGTTTTCACAGGAGTTTTGTCTTCTAATTCTCACAAACAGCCTGATGTAAGGGATGTTATTCCTATTTCACAGATGATGAAAAACTGAACCTTCAGGAAGTGAAGTTCCTTCCTTCCTTCCTTCCTCCTCCCTTCCCCCCTTCCTCTTCCTCTTTCCTTCCTTTCTTCTTTCCCTCCTTCCCTCTTTCCCCCTCCCTTCCTCCTTCCTTCCCTCCCTCCTGCCTTCCTGCCTTCCTGCCTTTCTTCCTCCCTCCTTCTCTCCCTCCCTCCCTGCCTGCCTGCCTCCCTACCTTTCTGCCATCTTCCCTCCCTCTTCTCCCATTCTTGATCAGTCCTGCTCTTTCTTTCAAACGTGTTTTAAGTGCCTGCTGGTTTCACCTACGTGATCATCTTTAAATACATGTTTGAGTTCAAAGACACCTACTTGGACTGCTTTCCAACCTCCACCTGGGACATGCTCCTTTGGGTCCAGACCAGGTCTGTTCTCCCAAAGGAATAGGAACGGCTCTCACAGAGAGGAGTTTCCTTCTTCCACAGAATCAGATGCTGTCCTTGTGGCCAGCTGGGTTCCCACCTACCTGATTCTGGAGCCCTGGCCCGGAGCTCTGTGTTCACCATGGGAAGATACCTTGTGATAAGCCACTCCTGGAGGTGTGGCCTAACTCAGGACGTAAGTGGAGAGTGGGTCACTACCCACTCTTGGCCACCACCAGATCCCCTTGGACCAGGAGATCAAGGCTTCGGGCTCCGTCAAGGACATGAAACAAAGCAATGGAGAACAACAAAAAGGGAGACCTAAAAAGCAAGCATTTTTGTCCCTTGTCCAGACTTTGGAAACGTTTTGTTTTGAGAAAATTTAATTGACAGAGTGGGCTTGGGGACGGGGGCTACAAAGGCAGGTTGAGGGGGCTCAGTAAATATCAGAGTGAGCCTGGTGGGAGACTCTGTCCTACCAGCTCTGAAATGACCATAGGAATGCAAGAGAGAGTTTGTTTTTAACCATCTACCAGCACATGGGAGGAGAGAAAGTTCTGGAATTTCCCTCTCTCTTCCGTAATTGAAGAAAAGCTGGACCATTTGTCATGCTCTGGTTACCAAATACTTCAGTGTCTCCTGGGCACTTAGGAGGTGCTAAGCTGAGTGCTCAGCACACACAGAGGGTGTTATTCCAGCCTCAGTTCATGCTGGTGGGAATTAGAAACCAAGTCCTACCCAAAGCAGAATGAAATACACACCCCACATATCAACATCATATGGTTTATTTCTAAATGAAAACCTTTATAGATTTTGTCTTTTTCTTTCTTTTCCTTCCTTCCTTTTCTTTCTTTCTTTCTTTTTCTTTGTTTCTTTCTCCTTCCCTCCTTCCTTCCTTCCCTCCTTCTCTCCTTCCTTCCTTCCTTCCTTCCTTCCTTCCTTCCTTCCTCCCTTCCTTCCTCTCTCTATCTCCTTCTCCCTTCCTTCTCTCTTTTTTGATTAAGACTGAGTCTCACTATGTTGCCCAGGCTGGTGTCAGACTTCTGATCTCAAGCAATCCTCCTGCCTCGACCCTCCACAGTGCCGAGATTACAGGTGTGAGCCACAATTCCTGGCCTAGAATTTTCTTTTATCAGCACCCCATTTTCTATCAACTTTTAATGACATTGGCCAAAGGCCAGAATCTGCTTCTGAAAGCTCCTGCTTCGTCTGAGGCCTCAGCTCTTGCCCCTCTCCCTTGACCTCTATGTTAATGACCTCTGTGCTAATGTAATAATTTCTTATTCTTAGAGTTATGGGCTCCGGCCCAGTGTGGAGAGGCCAGAGGCTAACTGAAAAGCAGACCCAGTGAGAGGAAGAAACTCATTCTCCCAAAGTCACAGAGCTTTCAGCAGAGCGGGGACAGACCTCCTCTGACTCCCAGCCCAGGGCGCTTTCCTCCAGGTTTCCTCACCCAACCATGAGTTGTTCTTCAGTGACCCCGGGCTGCCTTTGCAGCTCCAAGCATCACCCCTGAGAGCTGCCTTGACTTTTCAGAGCTCATCAAGAACAATAACAACAAAAAAAGCAGAAAAGAAAAAAAAAGCAACAAAAACAAAAAGTAATAAAACCGTCCACCGTTCCCCAGCCCTGACCCAAGACATCTTCATTGCGCAAATCAGTGGTGAGGTTCCCCCACAGCCTGCTCGGAGCAGGGTCATTTTGCAAGGGAAAGTGACGTGTTTGGGGACTGCACCCCACCCTGTGTGTTTGTAGGTGCTGTACGTCTGCACGTTTATGCTAGAATGTCTTCAACAGTGCCAGCTGTGCTATTTGTTTTTCTCAGGCTGTTTTCATTAAGGCTGTGACCTCCCGGGCAGAGCCCAGGGACTTAATTACAGCACCCAAAGGTTATCTCCCCAAACTAAATTTCATCTTTTGTCAGGTGGCTGGAGCCAACCCTGCCAGCTGTCTTAATAATGGCTCAGACCTTGCCTCCCATCCCTCTGCTCGGAAATGAGGCTGGCTGGGTCAGTTCTGTACCCACACTTACTGCCTGCAATGCTTTGTGAGAGGAGTTCCTGCCCTGTGGCTCTTGCACAGCTCCTGGAATGACAATAAAGGCTCCAGTGATTGAGGGCAGACATTGCCTTAGTCACCTTCATATCCCCAGCACCTAGCCCAGGTCCAGTGCAGAGCACAGGAAAGGTCTGTCAAATTATTACATATTTCCAAATGCTTCTATTTCACTCGGTTGGTCAACTCCTCAGCTCTTGAGCTTGCCTTTTGCCTCTGCACTTTAGCTTAGGCTGTTCCCTCTACCTACAATGCCTTTCCACCTCCTTTCTACTGCTCAGAATCTTGTCACCTTTCAAGGACCAATTCCACCTCCTCCCTAGAGGATGCACTTCTTCAGAAAAAGGCTTGGGCTCACTTATGCATGTATCCCTATGTAGACGTGTTCAGCGCATGCCTGTAGCATGAATGAATAAATGAATGAATGAAACTCTGATTTCTCCCCCCACCCCTCTCCCTTGACCTTCTCAGAAACCCCCAGCCCATGGCGCTCCCTCCCGCTCATTGGGGTGACCTCCCAGGTCATGCCTCTTGACTCCCTGGTCACCATCCGGCCCAGCATCCCAGGCTATGATTGGCTATCTTGGGGAAATCTTTTTCTCTGTCTTCTAACACTGTTTGCCTTATTTTCTCCCAACTGAACTATGTCCAAGGGAATTCCTACATGAGGTGACATATGGCATGCTGGCTCGGGTCATGTCCAGGGGGCCCACCTGGGGTGGAGGCAAACAGGCAAAATCATGGGTCCAGGGAGGAAAGGAGTCAGGTCCTGGAGATGTGCTAGGAGGTGGGCAGGGAACGTGCTCTCAGGCACATACCACAGGCTTTAGAGTGCAAGGCAGAGATATTTTCCTCCCAGAAGGTACAGTGTTCCCTAAAGTTTAGCATTAGCAGCTAAGGACTGCTGAACAATGACCGTGGCTCTCAGGAGCTCAGAACCCAAGGCAAAGATGACGGCTCACAGCAGGAATTGGTTGCTCCATGCTGGGCTTGTGTGCTCTTGACCAACAGGAATGGGCAGTGGCCAGAGGCCTGCAGGTGAATCCTCTCACTAAAGCAGTCAGTGGCATTTCAGGCTCCTTGAAGGCTGGGTGCATGTCACCACCTCATCCCAGTGTTTGTCCAAGCCCCGTTGTATCAGAATCTATGGCATGGGACCTAGGAACCTTCACCTTTAACAAGCTCCCAAGGTCCTGCTTAGGTGCACCACAATTTCACGACCACTGCCTCCTGTTTCTCTGAGTTTTCACACACCCCAGCTCATGGTTGGACAACATAAATATTTCAACTTACAAGACACAGGGGGTCTTCCCTGTCCCTTGAGATCCAGGTAAGATCAGCTCAGATCCTCAAATCTCTCCTCCATGGAGATCCAAGGACCCCAAGATTTCTGAGCCTCTCCAGGAGCTACACATTCAATTGGCTCTGACTGCTTCAGGCTCTTGCTTTCACACTTACTGTCTTCATCCCACACCTCACGGGCCCAGATGGGAAGCTCAGCCGCTTCTCATTTTCCACATAACAATCTGCTGGCGCAAAGCATTCGTGGGTGAGGCAGATTTATTTGAAGATACGGGGTGGGGCGGGGGTGGGGATGAAGGAAGGATTTACATCACTGCAATGCAAACAACTTCAAGTTGAACATGAGGTGTTCCCATTCTTAAAATGCCCTTCTGGCCACTCCGCTGCTGGGTGCTTCTCTCTGGGCTTTTGCTCCAGGCAGCTACAGCTTTGCGCCATCTTGCTGCTCTCCAGTCCCTCCCTTCTCTTATCTCTCTCCCGTTGCCCTATTTCTTTCTATGTTCCCTATGGAGGAGGTTGGCCTTTGCCCCATGGCCTTGGCTGCAGCAAGCACCACATGCCTCCATGCCTCCCCATCTCCTCTTGAAGATCTCTCCCCAGATAGAGACCATTTCCTCCCTAGAGGAATCCTTGTACTGTTCGTAGGTGAGAACACTTCACCTCATTTCCTGGATGTGGAATGCTGAAGCTGGAAGGGATCCCGGAGATCCTGAGTCAAACTCCAGTGAAACAGTCACTGGTCCAGTCTGGCAGGTGGGAGGCAGAGTGGAAGCTAGAACGTAGGTCCCTGGCTCTCATGTTAGGGCTTCGCTTGATTAATTGACTCCAGGAGTAACTCAGGCTACCAAAGCCCTCTTACAAAGGTAGCAAGGCTTTGGAGCAAGATCACATGGTCCGCTCAGACTATCTGAGGACACCTGTTGGCATTTCCTCATCACCCCACCCTGACTCAGAAGTTAATTCTCATAAGCATAGTCCTTCTGCCTCTGCACAGGTGTTGGGGCGACAGCCAGCCGGGATTCCAGCTCTACTTTTACTATCAACATGCAGCTCGATCTTGGCCATCAATTGTCCTCTCTTTGGGGCTCAGTTTACCCACTGTTAAAAAGAAGCCTGTTTTTGGCACTGTCTTAGCAATGTGTAGAACTGTTTCAGGAGGCTTCAAGGGTGGTGTACATGATCCAAGCACGTGTGTGGGGCTGGGGAAGTAGGGATTCAGCCCCTACTACGATCAGAGGCAGCTCTCCTTACGTTTGTGCTAATGACTGGGGTTCATAAGGGCTTCTAATCAAACTAAGATTTGTTGCTTACAAAATACTTCAAAACCTCGGGTCCAGCTGACATTTGGGGTCCACAGCTCTAGTGACTAGGAGCCTCATTGCTGTGGCAAAGCAGGCTGTCCCTGCGGGGCTCCACACGGCTGTGCCTTCCACGTGGCGCCACTCCTGAGCAAGTGGCAGCATCCATCATGAGGCACTGGGGGCAGCTGGGCGGATGAGCGGATCCCCGTTGTGGAGGCTGTTTGGGGACTTTCTGAGTATTGGTAAGTGTGAATCAGGCCCCAGATTTTCCATTTCCTCTGCCCATTGCTCTTTCAGAAGAGCGTATAAGTGTGTGCTTCAGCAAAATGCAGGTGCTGAAAGTTCCACACATCCAAAGGGGGTGTGGGAGAGAGCAGAGGGCTGGGTCCAGGTGGGTACCGGGCATTTCCACTGTGGGTGGCACCCTGAGGGTGAACAGCCTGCCTCGCCTGCAGCCCTTCTGAGGGTCAGCTCCCTTGTCAGCTTATGCGCTCTGAAGCTCTTAAGTGTCTCTTTGACCTGAGTGTCAGATTCGGAGCAGCCAAGGCTTGCGTGGTGGCCCCAGTGTTAAGAGAGGGGCTTTGCCGGCCAGTATGGCCCTGGTCCCTACACGTGGGCAGATGCAAGCCTGGCCCACTATCAACTTCCTTTGACCTCGTTCAAAGATTAAATGGAGCAATGTGTGTGTACAGAGCTCCTCAGAGTACACCCAATGGTCTCCTAGCCACTATCTCATTTGGCCTCACGCAAATCTGAGAGGGAGGCACAGCAGGGGACACTGCGATGCCCTGTGAGATGCGTCTGTGGACGGAAACGGGTCTTTAGGCTCTAAGGCCAGTGCTCTTTGCTTTCCACTATGGCACCTCCCAACTCAGCCTCTGTCCTTGGCTTCATTTCCGACTTCTCCACCATTAAGAAGAGAAGCATTACTAAAGACATTTCCTTGGCATTTCTTACCCAGCCTTAGTTATTAAAATGACAGCTTAAGAATTTGTTCCTGAGGTCATTCACTCTCTGAATCACTTATTTGCTTATACACTCACCTCATTTGTTTAGTTTCTCACCCCACACATGTAGCCATTTATTCACTCATTTGTTCATTCATTCAAGTCCTTGTCAAATGCTTACTATGTGCTCAGCTGATGGTGGGCATCAGGGAACACAAAGAATGCTGAGTCAAGATTCCTGATTTTGAGAAGCTTGTTACACTATCGTTGAGGAACAATGGAAAGGGGTGTCCTACATGATTTCTCAGTCACACAGAATCCAGTTTTATTTGTTCTTACCATTAAAGGCTGATAGATATTGCTTATCATATGGCTTTCCAAAGTCCCAGATATGTTCTGGTTGGGGAAATGCTGGATTAGGTGAGTTTTAGGTGCCCTGAAGTGCTGGAATCCCGTGACGCTTTAGGAGCTTAGAGAAGGGAGGGTACTGATAGTTGAGGTCGTCAGGGAAGGCTTCTTGGAAGAGATGGGAGTTGAACTCAGCTTGGGAGGTTGTGTGGGATTTGTGAACATGAAGAGGAGAGGAGCAGAGGCCCAGGATGGCAAGAGGGGCAGGAGTGAAGGCCTGAGCATGTTCAGCAGCTCTGGATAGGCAGCCAGGACAGGTCTGTGTGTGCACGTGTGTATGCATGCATGTAAATATATGTGTGTGCATGTGTGTATGTGTGTGTGTAAATGTGTATGTGTGCATGTGTGTGCGTGCCTGTGTGTGTATGTGTGCATGTGTGTGGGGGGGAGGTGAGCATGGGATCAGGGCAAAGAGGAGGATTGTGAGCTGGGGAGGGCGAAGTTTATGTGCAGGAGGCTGTAGAAGCACCTGCCTTTGACCATTTTTCCATTACTATTTGGCTTTGTGTCAGTTGCACCTGACATGTGAGGGGCAACCGCTCTCAGCAAATTTCCCTCCCGCTTTTTTTTTTTGAGACGGAGTCTCACTCTGTCACCCAGGCTGGAGTGCAGTGGCATAATCTTGGCTCACTGCAACCTTCGCCTCCCAGGTTCAAGCAATTCCCTGCCTTGGCCTCTCGAGCAGCTGGGATTACAGGTGCATGCCATCAGGCCCTGCTAATTTTTGTATTTTTAGTAGAGACAGGGTTTCACCATCTTGGCCAGGCTGGTCTTGAACTCCTGACCTCATGATCAACCCGCCTCAGTCTCCCAAAATGCTGGGATTACAGGTGTGAGCCACCGTGCCCAGCCCTCCAGTTTTAACAAGAAACGTGGGCTTTGCTTGTTGTGTGGGCGATAAGACGGCCTTTGCCTCTTTCAGCTTTTGGCAATACGAGCATAAGCAAATAGTTTTTTCTCTCTTTCCTTTTTTTCCTTATAGGGAAGAGAGAGGGGGAGAAAACAATGAACTATGAGAGGAAAAAGAGAAGGAAGGAAAAGGTGGAGAGAAGAGAAAGGGGGAGAGAAAGGAGGAAAAAGGTGATAGAGAATGGTAAAGAATGGTAAAGAAAGATAAAAGTTAAAAAAGAAGAAAGAAAAGGAAATGATTAGAGAAGAGATGGAGTTAAAGGGAGACTGGAGGGGAGAGAAGAGGGGGAGAAAGAGAGAGGAAAGAGCAAAAGGAAGAGAGGGAAGAGAAAAAAGGGGACTGGAAGAAGAGAAAACAGGAATATGAAGAAAGAGAAAGGCCCAGGGCAGTGTCTGAATCCTCTCTAGAGCGTTGGCTATTTTATTTACTTGTTTATTTTGCCAAAAATGCTTGGGATAAATATCTGAATTCCTCAGAACCTGAATGCCCCGGAGGACCAACTTTCCAGGGTTAATTACACAATAAACTGCCTTTCCAGATGGCTGTTTCCGCATCTGCAGAGAGGAAAAGGAACAGCTGTCTGGGGTCCCCTCTCTCCTTGGCCTCCTGTGGCTGTGCGTTGCCATGTGCACCATCTCCACGTGGATCAGAACCTCTCTCACAGGCTCTCCCCCTAACAAGCAGTGTCATAGGTGGTGATGGCAGCCCTTGTCATAGAAATGCCTCTCTCTGTCTTACCACAGACGTGACCATTCTTAAGAAAACATCACACGCACACACCCCACTCTCTGAAAAAACTTGAGATAGAAGGTATTTGCCTAACTTCATAAAGAAAACCTATTTTAAAATAGGAATAAGACAAAGATATCTTCTACCAACAGTCTCTTTTTAAACATTTTCCTGAAAATTCTAGCCAATGCAAAATTTCATCAAGTCACAGGAAAAAAGGACCTTAACTACTGAAAATAAAAGAAAACTATTATTGGTTTTAGGTT
Organism: Aotus nancymaae; assembly: GCF_030222135.1. Lineage (NCBI taxonomy): Eukaryota > Metazoa > Chordata > Mammalia > Primates > Aotidae > Aotus > Aotus nancymaae. The sequence goes on from NW_026988414.1 coordinate 68,282,415, forward strand.
ACATAATCACATACGTAGAAAACAAGAAGACTCACTAGAAAAACTCTTAGAATTTATAATAGAGCTTGGTATAGTGACCAAACAAATGGTAACCCTAAAAATCTCAGGGTCCCATCTGATTTAGTCTTAGCATAGAGTTGTACTAAAACGAAACTTAAGTTTGACTCCAGAAACCTGAAAGGCTCATGTGGACTTTTAGGGCAGGCTTTCTTAACAAGGCTTGTCATCTCCAGAGATTTTACATATTCCACGACATAGAAAGTTTTCCAGAAATTCTCTCTAGATGTTCTTTTCTCTCTCCAAAGCTACTCACTCAGGGCAGAGGCTAATGTGCAGTCACGTCTCTGTTCAGGTGGTTCTTCCATTGCTGCTGTCTGCTCTCCCACCTACATTGTCTCCTTCACTGGTGGACCCCACTGCCCTGAATCTGATCAGACATGCTTATGACCTTTTGGTTTTCCCCACACCCACACTGAGGACAGGACTGAACCCTGGGGAACCACAGCTTTTCTTTCTCTGTTTCTCTTTGACCAATTTTTTGTTTTGTTTTCTTTTGGAGGCAGACTTTTGCTCTTGTCGCCCAGGCTGGAGTGCAATGGCACAATCTCGGCTCACTGCAACCTCCACCTCCCAGGTTCAAGTGATTCTCCAGCCTTGGCCTCCCAAGTAGCTAGGATTACAGGCACCCTCCACCGTACCTGGCTAATTTTTTGTATTTTTAGTAATGGTGGAGTTTCACCATGTTGGCCAGGCTGGTCTCAAACTCCTGACTTCAAGTGATTCACCCGCCTGAGCATCCCAAAGTGCAGGGATTACAGGTGTGAGCCACTGTGCCCAGCCTCTCTTTGACCAATTTTCTCGTGAATTTTCACTGGGAACATTACTAGTGAACGTATTCTTCTCTCTGATGCACAAGATAAATACACAAAAATCAATAACTTTCTTATGGACCCACAATAACCAGTGTGAAGATAAAAGCAAACAAAAGCACAATCTACCTCTGAACAATTTTCAGTGAAAAATGTGTGAAGCTTTCATAAAGAAAGCTACAAAACTTTATTAGTTTTGCATAAGAGAAGATCTGGGAGAAATATGACAGATTCTTGGTTGGGGAAAAGGAACAATGAAAGATGTTAGTTTTCCCTGAATTAATACATAAATCTAGCAAAACCTCAATGGAAACTTTTCATAATTCAACAGAACAACTTTACAATGAATCTGGAAGAATAGCAAGTTAAAAATAGCTAAGAAAGTTTTGAAAGAACACAAAGACAGGATTTCCTTTAACATAGATTAGAATATATTTTAAAGCTACAGCAACTGTCCAGCAAGGTACTGGCTCAAGAACAAGTCAGCATCAGTGGCACATAAATGGCCTCTGAAACTAACCTTACTATAGACACAAAAGCAAAGTGAAATAAAAAGAAGCCTTGCAAATCCATGGGAAAGGGTTGGATTAACAAATGCTGTTGAGAAAATTAACTACTTGGAAGCCAATCTTTTTAGATCTTTACCTTTTTCTCAAGCAAATTCCAAGAAAATTAGAGCATTAAGTATTAAGAAAACTGCAAAACAGAAATGAAAATTTAAGTGAATATTTAAATGATCTTAAAGTGGGTAATGCCTATCTAACTTAAGGGCAATTGAAGGAGTCACAAAGGAAATTGTCAGTAGAATTGCCTACACAAAGCTCTAAATGTTTATTTTTAAAAGAGAAACTACAAAAATAAAAAGGTAAATGACAAACTGGGAAAAATGTTTGCAACACAGATGGCAAAAGGCTAATATCTTAAGATACAAAGAGCTCTTACAAAGTCTAAAGAACAAAAAGACTAATATCCCAGGAAAAAAAAAAACTGGCAGAGAACATTCACAAAATAAGACATACAGATGGCTAACATATGAGAAAATGTGTAATTTTACCATTAGCAAAAGAAATGAGAAATAGAACAATAATAAAATCCCATTTTCACTTGTCCAATTTTTTAAGATTGGCGATGATGATGATGACGGTATGTGTTAGCAACCGGATGATGAAATTGGAGCATAAATTGGCATAACCTGTCTGAAAGAATTTCAGCGGTTTTCATATTTTTTGACTCCATGGTCCTGCTTCTAGGAATCCATACTAAGAAAACACTGGCTTTGAGATCAGGATGTTCATGACAGGGTTATTTATCAGACCTAAATATTCGAAATAATTGTTAAATATGTAACAAATGAGGATTGACAAAATACGGTATATTTATGTTGTAGAATACATTTTTAAGGCATATATTCAAAGAATATTTAATAACATGGGAAGGTGCTTACAATGGATTGTTAAACTTAAAAAAAAAACAAAGCTCTGTGTGTATGTGTGTGTGTGTGTGTGTGTGTGCATATGTGTGTGTGTTGAATCTCAATTTTCTACCCTTCTGTAGGTAGTAAGGAGAGCCAGAGTTAACATGATCTGTTATTTACTTTCATGCCCTCAGTCCCCTCACCTGTGAAATGGGATCATAATGCTTGACTCTCAGGGCTGTGTGAGAATGAAATGAGACAGCTTATAGGAACAGGATGTAGGTCTAATCTGTCGTGTATCTGTGTCTTCTCTATCCAAGGGAGTTGGTTTTTCCTAAGGGCAGGAACTGTGTGACTCCTTGACCTGTAAAAGAAAGTGTTGTACTGGGTGTTCATCTGCCCATGGGCTCCAGCTCCTTGGGATCAGATGAGAAAATGGCTGTGCTTCCTTCAAGAGCTAACAGGATGTGATTCTCTTTTAACCTCACAGTTAAAAGTCACAGCCATCTCATAGTTTGTCAGGGTCAGGGCTGGGCCTGCAGGGCTCTCAGTCTGGGCTACGGCTCATGGACAGACGGACTGACCGGTGGAAGGATGGAGTAATTATGCTCACACGTGACAGCAGGGGTCTTCATCTGTTTTATCCACTTTTGTGTTGCCAGTGCCCAGAGCCAGGTCTGGCTCAGCACTCACTGACTGAATGAAGAATGAATGGAGAGATGGACTGATGGACAGACTGCCTGCAGGACAGGCAGACGTCCTGCATCATCTTTGTCTTCCTTGGACAGCCTGGTGGAGGCTGGGGTTTGCATCTCTCACTGTGTGCATGCTGAGCAAATCAAGAGTCGTGGTCCAGGAAGCCTGAGCCATGTCCTGTGCTGCATGTTTTACCTGCATTGTATATTTGGAGCTTACTTTTATCCTAGGAGGCTAGTATGATTATCCTCGTTTGCATATAAAGCAGTGGCCTCAGAAAGGGAGGAAAATTTTCCCCAAGGTCACGCAGCTTTTTAGTAGAGGAGTCGGGATTTGATCCTAGGTCTTTCTGATGTCCAAGCCATTTGACCTTGAAGTGATACTCTACAAGTGTTTCTCTCCTTAAATGTCTCCCTTTCATAGGAAGAAAAGAGTCCACTTTTGCTGTGTGTGCATCTTGGGAGGAGTACGGGCTCTGCCCCTAAATCATAGCCTCAATATGAGTGTGGTGCTGGGAATGGGCCATCAGCGTGGTGACAGATCCCAACCGTCCATCACACCCCCGCAACACTGTGACACGCAGAGCTGGAATGTAATCAGAGTGATGCTGTCCTGATCTATGAGGATGTTCATCATCTCAGGGCTGGTACCTTGACATATTACCGTAGCTTGCTGTCAGTGCAACAGCCCCTTAATGTATTTCCGTCATACATCACCCACTGATGGTGACCAAGGAGGGCTGCTGATGCTAGTTGGCTGGAGCCCTTTCCCTGAGTCTCCCTGAGTTCTTGGGCTCTTAAAAATTCATGTGAATTTGTGTGTGCCTTGGGAGAGAGCATAAGAGAAGGAGGCAGGAACAGAGACAGAAATATGAAGGGAAGATAAGAATAGAGAAGCAGAGCCGGGCACGGTGGCTCACGCCTATAATCCCAGCACTTTGGGAGGCCGAGGTGGGTGGATCACAAGGTCAAGAGATCGAGACCATCCTGGTCAACAAGGTGAAACCCCGTATCTACTAAAAATATAAAAAAAATTAGCTGGGCATGGTGGTGCATGCCTGTAGTCCCAGCTACTCGGGAGGCTGAGGACTTGAACCCAGGAGAATTGCTTGAACCCAGGAGGCGGAGGTTGTGGTGAGCCGAGACCGCGCCATTGCACTCCAGCCTGGGTAACAAGAGCGAAACTCCATCTCAAAAAAAAAAAAGAGAAGCAGAAATACAAGAAGGAAAAAGAGAAAAGGCATAGATGGGAAAAGAAAGGGAAGAGAGAAAGAGGAGAGGAAATGATGGGAAGAGAAAAGAAGAGGTGGGGAGGAGGGGGGAAGATAAAGATGGCAGAGAAGAAAGATTGAAAAACAGGAGGAAGACAGGGTTCAAGGGAGAAGGAGGAAAGGAAGCAGAAGAATCAAGGCTAAGGTGCGGTGTAAAAAGGGAGCAGCAGGAGAGAGTAGGGAAGCACCCAGCTCTGGAGTGAAGTGCAGATGTTGTTGGAGATTTGAATCCTTTTATTTAGCCTTGGTGAAGACCTGGTTCTCCTGGGGGCTGGAGGGGCTGTGGGAGGAGGTGGGATTGCCCGAAGGGAATGGGGCCAGAATATGAAACTTCTTTCTCCTTTCACTGAGAGCAAAGAGGTTTTTGTGGTCAGCCACGACCTTTCTCATTCTGCCTCTACTGCTGCAGAGGTCACCTGGGTGAGAAGAGTCTCAAAACAGCCTCTTCACCCCTCAATCTGCCATGAGAGCTGAGCTGAGCTCTAACATCTTTGCTCAGACAGTCCAACAGCATCACAAGCTCAGAGACTCCTAACTGTGGTCATTCATTTTACACCTGGTCTCCCCTCTGGCTTCCCTGTTGCAGTGAAAGGTGCTGCTAGTCTCTAGAACCTTGGTTTTCAGGAGCATCTATCCTCGTTATTCTCTCCACGTTCAGGTCTATCAGATTTGTAGAGCAACTCAGCTTCTTTGGGCGTCTTACCAGCTTCCCTTTGCCTCACCCATTGTCTAAGGCCTCTCAAAGCAGAGTCTGGAAGCTGACCCAGCAAGCAAGAACCATTTCTTCTTAGAAGCTGAGGATGGATTATACATGAGTGATTTTATTTCCTATTACATGTTAATCACTTTCATTTCTGGCCCATGAGTACTACAACTGGGAATCAAGGTGAAGATCTGACACGAAAATAAACAGCAAACTGAGTAGCCAGGAAGGCCGAAAAGAGGCAGTTTCAGAAGGAAAGTGGGGACTGGGCAATTGGCTCAAGAATGAGACTGTGAATGGAGTTGTGAACTGGGGCACCACTTCTATGTGGCGTCTGGCACACGCTCTGGGTTGGCTGCTGCTGCTGCTGAAAGGGCTCTCAGGCCCTTGCAAGGTCAAGGCTGAATTCCTTGCCTTGGCATTCAGGGCTCCTGACAGCCGGGCTTCTACATTCCACTCCTGTCCTATCTCTCATGGCTCCCCCTTTACTGACACCCCATTTAGTGCAGCCGGCTTCCCCTGCTTACCTCCTCCTAGTGCTTAGGCTTCCCTAGGGTGCTGTGTCCTCCCATTGCTTTCTATCTAAATTCCACCCCATTTCAAGGCTTCACTGAAGTTTCTCCTCCGTGGAGCCCTCTCTCCTCTTGCCATGCTGGTTATGTCTCTCGTTGACCTGACCACAGCATGTTGCATCTCTAAGCTCTCTGAGGGCAGGGTTCATGTCTTCTGTTTGTCTGTAACCCTCACGGTAGGGCTAGAATAAAGCCCTTTCCAATGAACAAATGTAAACTAGCAGTGGTGTGAGTCCTGACAGGAAAGAGGGACCAAGATAAGGCCTTGTGATGAGGCACAGTGGCCTTGGCCAGGCTCCTGAACAAACTCCTCTTTATCATCCCAGGCCTCAGTTTCCTCATATGTGAACTGAAAGGACTGGATGAGATCTACAACTCATACATTAAAAAAAAAAAAGACAAAACAAAACCCTTTAAACCTTTTAGTTCCAGATAATTGTAGATTCACATGCAATTGCAGGAAATAATACAGAGAGATTCCATGTACCCTTCACCTATTTTTTCTTTGATGGTATCATCTTGCAGAACTACTGTATAACAACCAAGATATTGCTATTAATACAGTCAAGATACAGCCAGGTATGATGGTAGCTCATGCCTGTATCCCAGCACTTTGGGAGGCCAAGATGGGTGGATTATCTGAGGTCAGGAGTTCGAGACCAGTCTGGCCAACATGGTGAAGTCCCTATCTCTACTAAAAAATACAAAAGTTAGCCGAGTGTGGTGGTGCACTTCTGTGGTCCCAGCTACTAGGGAGGCTGAGGCAGGAGAATTGCTTGAACCTGGGAGGTGGAAGTTGCAGTGAACCAAGATTGCTCCACCGCACTCCAGTCTGGGTGACAGAGTGAGACTCTCTCTCTCTCTCTCTGTTTCACACACACAAACACACACACACACACACACACACACACACACACGCACAGCTGCGCCTGGTGGCTCACGCCTATAATCCCACACTTTGGGAGTCTGAGGTGGGCAGATCACATGGTCAAGAGATCGAGACCATCCTGATCAATATGGTGAAACCCTGTCTCTACTAAAAACACAAAAATTAGCTGGGCATGGTGGCATGCACCTGTAGTCCCAGCTACTCAGGAGGCTGAGGCAGGAGAATCACTGGAACCTGGGAGGTGGAGGTTGCAGTGAGCCGAGATCGCGTCACTGTACTCCAGTCTGGTGACAGAGCGAGACTCCATCTCAAAAAAATAAATTACAGTCAAAACACAGAATGTGTACATCATCATGAGAATCACTTATGTTGCCCTATTATAAACATCTCTATGTTCCCCTCACCCTCCATCCCCATCCCTGACTCCTAGAAACCATGAATCTATTCTCCACTTGAAGTATTTTGTCATTTCAAGAATGTTATATAAATGGAATCACACAGTATAGAACCTCTGTGATTATCTTCTTTTACTCAGGATAATTCTCTGGGGATTCATTCAAGTTGCTGCAAGTATCAATAATTCATTCCTTTTCATTGCTACGTAGTATTCCATGGTATGGATGTACAGCAGTATGTTTAACCAGTCGCCACTGATGGACCTCTGGGCTGTTTCTAGTTTTGGTGATTACAAATAGAGCTGCTGTAAACATTTGTGCACAGGCTTTTGTGTGAACATGTCTTCATTTCTTTGGGATAAATGCCCAGGAGTGCAATTGCTGGATCATGTGGTAGATGCATATTTAGTTTTCAAAGAAACTGCCAAATTGTTTTCCATAGTGGCTCTACCATTTTACAGTCCCACCAGCAGTGTATGAGTTATCTAGCTTCCCTGCGACCTCACCAGCATTTGTTGTCCAACTCTCATTTATTTTAGCCATTCTGATATGTGTGTGATGGTATTTCATTGTGGTATTAATTTTCATTTCCCTGATTGCTAATGGTGTTGAACATCTTTTTATATGCTTATTTATGATCTATATATGCTCTTTGGTGAAATGCCTCTTCATTCGTGTTCATTTTTAAATTGCATTATTTGTTTTTTATTGCTGACTTGTTGGAGTTCTTTATATGTTTTAGATATGAATCCTTTGTTGAATATGTGGTTAGCAAATATTTTCTCCCATTCTGTAACTTGTCTTTTCATTCTTCTAACAGGGAAGATTATTTTCCTTGGAAAAGAAAAAAATTTAAATTTTATAAAGTCAATTTATCAATTTTCTTTTTATGGACTATGCTTTGGGTGTTGAGTCTAAGAACTGGGCCTAGTCTTACATCCCAAACATTTTCTTTTTTTTTTTTTTAAAGTTTTAGAGTTTTGCATTTTTCATTTTGAATTCATTTTTATATAATTATAAAGCATGAGACTTAGGTCAAGGTTCTTTTTTTGTTTGTCTCTGAATGGTGTGCAGCTGCTCCAGCAGCATTTGTTGAAAAATTATCTTTACTTCATTGAATTGTTTTTGTACCTTTGTCAAAAATTGATCGGGCATATTTGTGTGGGTCTATTCCTGGTTTCTCTTTTCTGTTCTATTGATTTATGTGTCAATTCTTCTGCCATTACTGCCCAGTCCTTATTAGATTGGCTATTTGAGTCTTGAAATCTGGTAGACTGAATTCTCCCACTTTATACTTTTTTTGAAATTGTTTTTAGCTATTTTAAGTTCTTTGCCTTTCCATATAAATTTTAGAATAACCTTGTTCATATATACAAAAAATCTTGCTGGGATTTTGATAAGAATTGTATTATACCTGTATATCATTTCGGAAAAACGGACATTTCTACTATGCCAAGTTTTCCTCTCCAGAAACCCAGTATGTCTCTCCATTTATTTAGATCTTTGATTTCTCTCAACAGCTGTTGTATAGTCTTCAGCATACAACTCCTATATATGTTTTATTGGATTTATGTCCTAAGTATCTCTTTTTTTGAACAATTATAAATGATACTGTATTTTTTGATGTTGATGTCCATGTGTTCATTTCTAGTATATAGAAATACAACTGATTTTTATGTATTTGTCTTTTATCTTGTGACAGAACATCACTGATTTGTTCTAGGAGGTTGTTTGCTGGTATTTTGTATTTTTGTAGTATCCTTGAAATTTTCTATGTAGACAATCATGCTATAGCTGCACATAGAGACAGTTTTTCTTTTCTGATTTGTATGCTTTTTAGTTCCCTTGCTTGCCTTATTACATTGGCTAACACTTCTAGCACTGTGTTGAATAAGAGTGGTGAGTGTGGACACCATTGCCTGTTTTAGTCTTAGAGGGAAAGCGTTCAGTTGTTCACTGTTAAGTATAATGTTACCTGAAGGTATTTGGTAGATGCTTTTTATCAAGTTGAGAACGCTAGTCCTCTATTCCTATTCTTTTTCTGAGAATTTTTATTGTGAATTATTGCTGAATTTGGCCAAATCCTTTTTTTTTTTGCATCAATTGATATGATCATATGATTTTTCTTATTTCACCTGTTAATACAGTTGATTACATTAATTAAGTTTCAAATATTGAACCAGTGGGTATCTCTGGAATAAACCCCATTTGATCATGGCATATAATTCTTTTTATGTATTGCTGAATTCTATTTGTTAGATTTTGTTAAGAATTTTTGCATCTATATTCATGAGGGATAATGAATTGTATCTCTGTCTGGTTTTGGTATGAGGGTAATACTAGCTTAATGCAAGAATTGGGAGTGTTCCTTTCTCTTCTGTTTTCTGGAATAGATTGTGTAGAACAGCTGTCAATTCTTCTTCAAATATCTGGTAGAATTCACCTATGAAACCATTTGGGCCTCAATAATTGTTTTCATGAATTAAAAAAAAAATCATCAGATAAAGGAGACTCTGACGATTTTATTTACTCTAAAGCCTACTTTATCTGATGACTGATCTAGCCACTCTTGCTTCCTTTTGAGTAATGTTTGTATAATATATATTTCCCTTTGTTAAAAAAACTTCCAACTCCCTTTTGTCATTGTATTAGTCCATTCTCCCACTGCCATAAAGAAATATTTGAGACAGTGTAATTTATAAAGAGAAAAGGTTTAATTGGCTCACTGTTCCACAGGCTGTATAGGAAGCATGGCAGCATCTGCTTATGAGGAGACCTCAGGGAACTTTTAGTCATGGTGGAAGGCAAAGCGGAAACAGGCATCTTACACAGCAGGAGCAGGACCAAGGTGGGGGCAAGGGAGGGGCTACACACTTTTAAACAACCAGATCTTGTGAGAGCTCTGTCATGGGAACAGCACCAAAGGGATGGTGCTAAACCATTCATGAAGAATCCATCCCCGCGATCCAATCACTTCCCAACCAGGCCATGTCTCCAACAACGGGGATTACAATTGAACATGAGATTTGGCTGGGGACACAGATCTGAACTATACCAGTCATTCTATCTGAAGTGAGTGTGTTGTAGCAGCATTTAGTTGGGTCATACTTTGCAATCTATTCTGCCAGTCTCTGTTTTCTAATTGGTGTATTTAAGCTGTTTATATTTAATTTCATTATTGATATGTCAGGGTTCAAGCTGTTATTTTATTTTTTGTTTCTTGTTTGTTTTCTGTTTCTGTTTTTTATTTTGCCTTCCTACAGGTTACTTGAACACTTTTTGAGGATTTTATTTTATTTTTTTGTATAGCATTTTAGTATTTGCTCTAGGTATTATTATATATATATTATATGTATTTATTTATATATATAAATATAAAAATATATATAAATATATATTTTCATTCTTCTAACAGGGAAGATTACTATTGTATTTATAAATATATATAAATATAAATATATATAAAAAAATATATATATAACTTTTCACAGTCTACCAGTATGCTCATCTTACCAGTCCTGGTGAAGTGTGGAAACCTTCATATCCCTTTCTATGTCTTATCCATTCAAAACCACATTAGACATTGTTATACGTGTTGCTGTAACCATCAAACAGAAATTATAAAACTAAATAACAAAAGGAAAGTCTATTGTTTCTACTCATATTTGTGCTTGATATGTTTTTTATTTCTTCCTGATATTCCTGATATCAATTTTTGACAAAGGTACAAAAACAATTCCATGAAGTAAAGGTTTCTTCTTCAATAGTTTCCTTTCTGTTTAGAGAAATTTCTTTAGTTATTCTTTTAGGGTAGGTGTGTTGTAAACAAATTCTCTCAGTTTTCCTCTATCTGTGAATATCTTAATTTCTGTAAATATCCTTCATTTTTGAAGGACAGTTTTGCTGAGTGTAGGATTCTGGATTGACACTTCTTTCACTGGGCACTTGAAAACTATTGTACTGCTTCTTCTGGCTTTTATGGTTTCTGATGAGAGATCCACTGTCACTGAGTTTTTCTTCTCTAGGTAAGATGTCATTTTTCTCTGGCTACTTTCAAGATTTTTTCCTTGTTTTTAGTTTCCAGAAGTCTTGGCATGGATTTCATTGGCTTTATCCTCTTTGGGGTTCATTAAAATTTAGGAAATTTTCAGTCATTGTTTCATGAAGTACTTTCTCAGTCCTGCTCTCTCTTCTCCTTCTGGGACTCGGATGACAGGAAATCAAGTATCTTCTGCTATAGTCTCACAGGTCTCTGAAAATATGTGTGTGTGTGTGTGTGTGTGTGTCTGTGTGTGTGTGTGTATTTATTTTCTCCTTGATTTTCAGTTAGGCATTTTTATTATTCTGTCTTCCAGTTCATGGATTCCTTCCTCTCTTCCCTCCATTCTGCTTTTGAGCCCAATCATTGAGTTTTTAATTTAGGTTATTGTATTTTTCAATTCTAAAGTTTCTATTTGTTTCATGTTTGTGTCTTCTATTTCTTGGCTGAGGCTTTCTATTTTGTCATTTGTTTCAAGCATGTTCATAAGTGCTACTGAAGCATTTTTTATGATGACGGCTTTAAATTTTTTTTGAGATAACTTTCAATCTCTGTCATTTCAAGGTTGAAATCTATTCTCGATTTTTTTTTCATTCAGTTTGAGATCTTCCTTCTTGGTATGATGAGTGATTTCTAAATTTATATCTGGATATTTTTCATTATATGATGAGGCTCTGAGTCTTATCTTAAACCAACTGGTTTAGCTGGCTTTTTTTTTTTTTTTACATTGTTTTAGCCGGGTGGGGATTTTAGGCAGTGGGGAGCCTACTGCCTTGTCCCTGTGAGGTGGAGGTAGAAGTCCAGGTTCTCCACACAGTCCTCATTGATACATGAGAAGGGGGTCCCTCATTAGTGCTGGGCAGGGATGCGAGCTCCAACAGCCTCCACTGACAAGGTGTAGATGACCTTGTTACTGCTGAGCAATGGTAAAATTCTTGGCTCTCCGCTAGGCCTCCTCGAACGTCATCTCAGTGGGATGGAATGCCTCCTTACTGCCAAGTGGGATAGAAGTTAGGCTGCTCACTTGACCTTTGCTGGCATGGGAGGTGGTGGGGACATGATGTTTTTCTAGAATGAAGCAGTCATTGCTTGAATGTTTTCTGTCTCACTAGGCTGCCCCTTTGCTTGTCCTTTGGCTGCGGAGAGCAGGCTTTTGTTAGGACTTTTCTTATCTGCTCCTGTTGGAGTTTCTAGGTTGTTGGCTTCTTTAGCTCTAAGTCTAGGAGGTACCGCACATAAAAAAAACCCATGGAACTCGTCATTGTGCAGTTCCTTGAGTCTTAAGGTCCCTAGCCTATCTGCCTTCTATCTACCTTGCAAGAGTCTTCCTGTGTTTATTTTGTCTATCATATCGAGGGCTTTAGTTGTACATAGCAGGATGAATAGGGAAAAGTACATCTCCTCTATCTTGCAGGAAGCAGAAGTAGATCTGGCCTTTACTTTTCATCTGCTGAGCCTTTCTCAACAGATCTTACAAGTGGAAGCCCAAGATTTTAGGTAGAGAAACGTGGCTCCAGTTGAAGTGGGAGTGTGGAATCCAGCCCTGATCACTAGTGTTCTACCCCAGTAGCCCTTTGAAGTATTTCCCAGAAGTCCTGAGGTTCCACAGAGAATGCAGGTTGAAAACCAGATCATTAAATGACCTTTTCTTTTCCTACAATGTAGGACACAGCCACAAAGGGAGACTGAATGAGGACTTGGGCATGGGGGTAAATTCTGGCCAGCAGGAGATGTCCAGCTACTTCCCAAGTGGACCTCTGTTGCCTGCAGGAGTCACGTGCTCTTTTATTTATTTATTTATTTAGAGACAGAATCTTGCCCTGTCACTCAGGCTGGAGTTTAGTGGTGTGATCTGGCTCACTGTAACCTCTGCCTCCTGAGTTCGAGTGATTCTCCTGCCTCAGCCTCCCGAATAGCTGGGATTACAGGTGTGCCCCACTATGCCCGGCTAATTTTTGTATTTTTAGTAGAGATGGGTTTTTGCCATGTTGGCCAGACTGGTTTCGAAGTCCTGACCTCAAGTGATCCACCCTCCTTAGCCTCCGAAAGTCCTGGGATTACAGGCGTGAGCCACCGGGCACCCCGTCTCGTCTGCTCTTTAGCATGCCCTAACATGGCTTCCTTCTCTTTCCTTTCTCACGTCCACGCGCGTCCTTCGATTACCTCTCAAATGAACTACTTTTCCTCAAATCCTTGTCTCAGGGTCTACTTCTTGGGGGAGCCAAACTTAGAAGCACACAGATTTAATCCATGTAATCAGTGCTGTGTATGAGAATGATGGTGGTGAGCTGACTCGGAAATGACAAAAAAGACCAATCTGTCTCCATGGCATCATCCTCTGAGTGCATTTCTCGTCATCATTTCAAACCCAACCGTGTTGCCACCGGCGCCGGCAGTGCCCTGGGACCCAGGCCCTGCTGTGCAGAGCAGTGTCCTCCCACCCCCACGGCCTGCCTCTGAGATCACGCTGGTTAGAACAGACAGTGGAACCTTGGTTCCGGGATATTTGCCAATGGGGCTTTTGTGTTTTTGCTGTTTGTTTTGGTTTCCTCTGAAAATACCCGTTCTCAAAGCTGTGATTGAAGAAAACTTTTCCAGTGCTGTAGGCTGCTTTTCTGTCTTGGATCTTGTCCCCCGGTTCCCTACTGGGGTTTTTCTTTGCTGTCGGAGGGCTCACAGGGACACCCTGCAACCAGGATCCCTGCCGTCCTGCTCTGAGGCTGAAGTGGGAAAATGAGGGACCCCAGCCTTGTCTGGTCCTGGAGGTTGTCCGACCTCACTCTGCAGAGCTCCTCCCCAGGTCAGCTTGTTGATTCAGCCTTTGCTCCTTTGTCCAGTAGGTGGGGAGCAGGCAGATTCTAGAACATTCTGAGATTTCATCTCTGCTCTTAATCCCAAAGAGTGGCTCTTGTGGAATCTCCAGCTCTGGGAGCAAGCTGTCCTGCAAGAGGTGGCTTCAGAGAAACTTCATGCCTGATCAATAAAAAACAAATAGACTTTGGTAGGGAGAGATTTTATTTGAAAGAATCAGAGAGTAGGAAGGAACTGTTACAATAGAGAAAGTGTTCTGACTATGAGATCTGCAGGCATCACGGAGGTAAGACCGAAAGAGGCTTTTCTTGTTTAAAAAGGGAGCAAACCAGGCTAGAAAGAACAGGCATGGGAAAGGGAGGTGGAGGGGCAGTGACCCTGGAACAGTAGGTGGGAGAATGTTTTACCCTGAGGCCAGCCTGTCTCTGGAGGGTCATTAGGAGAGGTGGCCTGCTGGCTCATACTGAGGGTGGGTTAAAATCCAGAGGCCTAGGTGAAGGAGAGAAGCTTAACCCAAGTTTTGTTAAGGTGCCTTTTGTTCAAACTAATTAGTGGGAGCAAAAAATAGTTAACCGTTTATGAGACAAAGAAGGGGGAATTTAAATGGTCTGAGTCTGGTCTTGTCATATGTAAGCAAGGGGGCATCTGGGAGTCCTATATAAGTCATACAGAAAGCATGTTTCATTGCAGTAAGCCTTTTCCTGGAACACAAAGGGGTGGGAGGATTTCTTTAACAATCATTATTTTCCAGAATTACAGAGCTCAGGTAAAATTCAACATCACAGCCCCATCCTGGGACGTGAGTTGCACCCTGCAGGAAATAGACTAGATCCAGCATTTCTCCATGAGGACAAGTTCCCTGTGGGAGCTGCTGTCACCTGGACGGAAGCTTCCTCCCTGCTCTAGTGGGCATGGACCAGGGCTCCGGGTGCTTTCCAGGCCTCAGCAGTGTTCTTGGGCACTGCTCACAGCTCAGAGCTCAGCTTCCCTCCTCCCACCCTCCTACCCTCCCAGCTCCTGGCCGCCCCCTTCTCCGCCTGCCACACAGCTGTTTTGCCAACATCATTGCCTGATTATCTTTCAAGTGGCTTCTCGGAGCAGATGTTCCCCGCTCCTTCCTGCCTTGAAAACAAACAGGCGCTGTCTCTCCTGGGGAAAATCCCTCTGCTGCCACAGACTCTTCTTGAGAGGTTCGGGGATGTCTGTGAAGTCTCTCTGGGCTGCTCTTTGCCAGGAATTTGGCTCTGGATGGATGGCAGGAGCTCCTCAGGTCTTTCAAGGTGTGTGTGGCCCTCGAGGGGCATTGGGAGTGGGGAAGCACACTTTTAACAGAATCCAATTCCAGTGTGGGCGAAGCAAGGTGGTATTTCCTTCTGTCACTGTGTCTCAATCTTACTTAACCTTTTGAAAAACATCAACATCCATCAACTTTGATCCTGAAAGACCCTCTGGGAGGTTGTCCTTCCCTAGAAATTCCTTTTTGTTTCTGATAGACCCACCAACAAGACCATGTTGTCAGGCTTGCTTTTTGAGGTTTGCATTATGAAAGCAACGGGTTTTTGGTTTCCATTTTATGAATATGAAAGTCTTGTATGAAGTTGCATGTGTCATTTAAAGTATGCTCATCTCATCTCCTTACCTACAGTGAGAATCAGTGCTCCTAGTGGCCCCCAGGCAGCTGCCTACAGGGTGGGCAGGCTCATCTGTGCCACACCCGGAAGGCCCTCTTGCCTCTCCAACGTGCTGTGTGCAAAAAATTGTGCCCTTAGCAATTCGCTTTTTGGAGGGAAGGACTGAACACACAGGTAATACACTTTGGCCGTAGCCTGCAAACAGCTCTGGTGGAGGAGGAGAGAGGCACAGGCTGGGGCATGCCTGGGGAAGGAGCTGGGGCATTGAGAAAACCGTAGCAGTGAAGTCTCTCTGGAGGAGAGGGTCACCTGAGGATGCTGAGCTGGGAGGTGGGAAGGCAGAAAAAGGAAGCCCTCCTGGTGTGTGTAGAGGAACGCTGACCGCCAGCATTCCTGCTCTCCTCTGCCCTAGGACTCTGCGAGCCGGTAGCAGACAGGAGAAAATTGACGTGAAATATGTTTGAGGGTCTATTCCCAAGTTTTCCACTGATTTGGGATGATGTCCTTGCTTGCTGTCCATTCTGGAATCCCCAGCCCCTCTCTGACTTTGTTGCCAGAGTGTGCTCCTCCGTTGCACTCGGTCCGGTCTTATTTCTCTGTGACTCACCCCAGCATTCCCCTGGAAGCGTGCACGTGGCTGCATCCCATGGCCCCTGTGCTCATCGTGCTTAGCAGATGGACTCCCTTGATCACCTGGTCCTGATTTGTCCCTACTCCGTTGGCCTCTGAGATACCACCCTCTTCTGACTTCCCCCTTATTTCTCTGCATATCCCCTCTCTGTCTCCTTGGCTGGCTTTTCCTCACTGATCTGCAAATGTGCACATTTCTCAGTGATAGGGCTCCTGCCCTCATCTATTCTTTTCTTAGACCAGTATTCTATACATCTCAGATGGCATCCAGACACTCTGGGGTGATTGCCAAACATATAGACTCCTGAGCCCCATCTCTAGACATCTCTTTCACGGGGCTTGGGAGCCCAGAAATTTGCATGTTCAACAAGCACCCCAAAGATCCCAATGCAATCAGTCCATGGAACGTACTCCAAGGGAGTTCTGCACTGCACTGCTGCATAGTTAAGCCCATCCAGTCCCAAGGCATTGTTGAGCATCACCTGCTGACAACTTCCTGTTTCACATCTCCAGCCCCAGGCTTGTATCTCCAAAGCTACGTGACGCCTCCATTTGGATACCACCCAAGCATCTGAACCTGAGCGTCTCCAGAAGGAAACTCTTGATTTTCCTCCCCAAACCATCTCTCCTTAGTCCCATCCTTGGAAATGAGAGTACCAACCCCCGGCAGCTCCTCCAGACCTCCCATTCTGCCAGTCCTGTGTCCAAAACATTGGCAAATCCCACCAGCCGTGTTTACCTTCAGAACGCTTTTCTACCTGGCTGCATTTCCTTCCTGTGGTACCACTGCCACTCTGCTCCAAGCCGCCTTTATTAACTGCCCGGATGTCCGCAGTGGGTGCCTAAATGGTCTCCTACCCTAACTCATTCTGCACCAGGAAAGGGGGAAGTACGGAACAGCAACAGCCCCGGTCATCCCCTTTAGTGGTTCCTCATCGCACTTAACTCCCCAGGCCCTGCGCCGTCTGGCCACTGCCCAGCTCGCCCCTCCTCCGATGTCACACTGTGCCTTGCTTCCTGGGCGCTGTTCATGCTGACCTTCTTTCTGTTCCCTGAATGGGCCAAACACTTTCCTGCCTCAGGGCTTCTGTACATGCTGTTCTTTCTGCCCAGCATGCTCTTCCCTGGTTCTTCAAGAGCCTCTGGCTCCTCCTTATCATTTAGGTTGCAGCTTCCTGACTTCCTTGTTATCATATTATTTCTTCTATCCCATCATTTGTGACTATGGCAAGCTGTTTATTCTTCCACAGACACTCACAATTTGTAACCGTACATGTGTTAATAATTACTTATGGCTTTTTGGTCCCTTTTACAAGACTATGTGTTCTACCAGGGCAGGGCCTATTCTGTGTTTCCTACCTAGCACCGAGTAGCACTTGACAAACATTTGTTGAATGAATGAAGTGAGTTTTATTTCATCCAGTTACCTACTGTTTGGCTCCAGCCCTGTGATCCTGCAACACTCTATTCTGTTCACACCTGTTTGCGTCTGTTCCGCCCTGTGCTGGTCTACTGAATCCTATTCGATTCTGCTGCATCCTCTTCTAGACTCTTCTGTCCTCTTCCATTCTGTTCTAACCTGGTCTAGTCTCCTCTGCCCTGTTTTACTCTGTCCCATCTTGTTCTGTTCTGTTCCAACCTGTTCTAGTGTGGTTCAACCCGCTTTGTCTGTTCCATGCTCTCCTACTCTGTTCCATTCCCATCCTACTTCTTTCTATCTGCACCATACTATCCTTCTTGCTTTTATTCCGTCACATCCTGTCCCAGTTCACACCATTGCTCTATTCTCACTGATCTCATCTCATTTAGTCTCACTCCAGCACATTTCATCCCGATACTTCCCTCAGTCTTTTTGGAATACCTGCTTTGTGCCCAGTCTTCTTCTAGGGATCCATGAGATTATGAGAGAAGGAAACGTCATCCTGGTCCTGAGATGACCCTTCTAAAGGGTGAGTGAATGGCTAGAGGGGAAAGGTTGACATCAGGGGCTTTGCTGACCTATGACGGTTAGAAAGAGAAGGCAAGAGCATGAGAGGAAGCAGCGAATGGGCCCTGGAGTGTGGGGGATGCACTGAGGACTTCAGGCTGGGAAACTTAGGCAGGAGCCTGGGGCTAGGGCAGCCAGAGAGTACCAAGTGATGGGAGATCAAGGTGCAAAGGCAGGTTTTTCTCTTTCTGTGGTTGACTTGGCGCTTTGATGTTTTCAAAGAAGGGCACTTTCATGGTTTGGAAATAACTGTGGGGGCTCCATCCAGCCTGCTGCTGTCAGGACATCAGGACAGACAGTGTTACTCAGTGGAAAGGGAATCCGTGGGCAGGCTGCCTAACCTTTCTGGGCCTCAGTTCCCACATCCATAAAATGGTGATAATGACACCTACCTTGAGTTTTGTGAAGATAAATAGCTTAGACTCCTGTGCGGAGGGCTGTTAAGCATTCATCCCAGAGCCTGGCCTACTGTAGATGCACACACAATGTTCACCCTCTCCACTCTAGTCTACCCTGACTTTACTAGGTTAGCTCTGAACCTCAGTTCTCCCCACTGTGAAATGGGGACAGTGTGAAGCAAGCATGAAGTATTAGGCTCTGTAGAAGTGCGGTTTTGGGCTTGAAGGGCCCAGATGTTTGTTGATCGAATGATTGATTATAGTTCCCTACGCCCACTGTAATACTGAGCATGGAGGTGGGAGCACACAGGAGGTACCTAATAAACAACCATGGACTTGTAACAAATAAAAAAGAACCTGAAAAAGTGGAAGGTGTGTGACACCCTTTCCAAAGCAAACCAGACAGGTAGATGCTGGGACTGGGCTGATGAAGTTTGCACCAAACCTCCAAATATATTCAGAATCAGGGAATTAGGAGACAGCGGAGGAGGCTGCCAAAAGGAATTTATCTCGGAAGTGGAGCTTGGGGAATAGCACTAATATTTTCGGAAATTGAAACTCCAACCATGAAATTGCCTATCATTTATCATACATGGTCTCTCAAAGGGGAAATGGGAAAGCATTTAGTCTTATTGCTTTTTAAACACATGATTGCTGAGCATAGCCATCCAGGCTGAGGTTTTAAGAGACGATGTGTCTGAAAGAGTCTGGCCAGCAAGTCCCTCCAACCTAATGCAAGGCTGCTCTCTGCAGACTCTCCTCTGTCAAGCACCCGGAGCCACGTGTGGTGAGGGTGCAACCCAGGCCAGGCTTGGGTGACTGGGTGTGGTGCCAACGCTAGCATGCATAGAAAACTCCAAGTCGGAATTTCCCCCAGCTCCTTCTTGATGCCCAATAGCTATCTCATGATTAAAGTCATTTGCACTTTTAGTTCCAAGCTTCTTTGGAAAGGGTCCCACTGATGGCTTCCACTTCCACCTCTGTATTGATGCTTATCAAATTTCTCTGTCTTTACTAGACCTACCGGGGATTTCAGGCCTCTACGTGCAGCCACCTCCCAGGTCTCTCCACCTGAAATGCCCATAGGTTCATCAAATGCAGCATGTTTGAACTGCAGACACCATCCTCCCAAACCTCCTGGCTTGGCAAAGGGCATCACTGTTGCCTTGAGGGCTGGAACAGACTCTGAGGCACTGAGTGATGTTGATCCACGTGTGTCAACGGTTTGAAGGTGGCATTCTGCTGTCACATGGCTCATGCTAGTTGATCTCCCAACAAGGGGCAGGTTGAGAATATGTACCGGTGGGTCTGAGATCAGCGAAAGGAGGCTGGGGGCTTTCTGGAGCAGCTCTTGTACTGATGTCTGTTTGAAATCATAAGGGAAACAGGAGGTGGGCACAGACTGAAGTCCTCTCAAGCCACTCTTCTGCTCCCAATAGCCTTGTAAGGAAAGCAAGGAAGGAACTGTGAAATTTGTATTACCGTCCATAGACAAAGAACCTGAGTTTGCAGGAGACTGTGTAACTTACCCAAAGCCACAGAGCCGGAGGTGGTGACCATGAGATTCCCACCAGGCCTCCTGATGACCAGCATCATGTTCTTTCTCCTGAACAGAAAAGTGTTCAGGACAATGGCCAGTACCCTTGACAGGGAGTCAGAAGATACGAGTTCTCCCTCCTGCATGCTCACTAAAAATGCCCAGCTACTGCCTCTCCAGTCCTTGGTGGGCCTCTGGGAAATGGGGGTGTCTATGAAGCAGCACCCCCTGGGGCTCTACACTCTTCCTGGACAGGGTACTCTCACCCCTAGCTATGGTGACCATCTCTGTGCTGATAACATCTGGACTCCCATCTTTAACCCAATCTGTAGGACGCCTCTCTTTAGAAACCCTACAGGCCCCAACCACTAAGTGAGTAAGTGTTTTGGGAATTCCAAGTTGCTTCCTGGAAATCTTCATCTTGAGCCTTCATTAGCTTCATTCCCACCAGAAAGTTAGGTTTCACTGGTTTTCTCTCACGTTTCTTCCAGAACCACCACCACAAACGGTTACGTCACGAATGTGCCTTTGCATTCTGTGAGGCAACAGTGATGTTTGCATTGTCCCACGTGCTCCCCAGCGCCTCTTGTCTAAGAGTCACCGAGGCAAACGCCTGCTATAATTGAGTCCTGGCCAGGGCTGCGGGTGGGATGGACACTGAGATCTCTGGAAACAGCAGTATTTTTCCTTTTATTAAACATCAGACCCAAACATCTCTCTTCATAGCTTGGTTACCAGAAAGCTCAGGCATAATTAAGTGCTCCATTCCAGCAATTGTATTAGCCCACATTGTAATATATATTTTTCTTTTTCTTTGTACATGTTTATTTTTTATTGTGGTAAAATGTACATAGCATAAAACGTATTTTTTAAACTATTTTGAAGTGTACAGTTCATCAGCGTTAAATGCATTCATTTTGCTGTGCAGCCATCAGCACTATCCATCTTGAGAACTTTTTTTTTTTAAGACGGAGTCTCGCTCTGTCGCCCAGGCTGGAGTGCAGTGGCACAATCTCGGCTCAGTGCAACCTCCACCTCCCGTATTTAAGTGATTCTCTGGTCTCAGCCTCCTGAGTAGCTGGGATTACGGTTGCCTGCCACCATGCCCAGCTAATTTTTTTTGTATTTTTAGTAGAGACGGGGTTTTACCATGTTAGCCAGGATGGTCTTGATCTCCTGACCTCATGATCTCTCAAAGTGCTGGGATTGGTCTCTCAAAGTGCTGGGATTACAGGCATGAGCCACTGTGCCCAGCCCACAGTTTTTAAAACTTCCCAAGCTGAAACCCTATACCCATTAAACAATAATTTCCCATTACCTTCTCCCCTCAGCCCCTGGCAACCACCACTCTACTTTCGTGTCTGTGAATTTGACTTCTCTAGGCACTTCTGTATGTGGAATCTTACAGTGTTTGTCTTTCTTGACTGGCTTATTACACTTAGCATAGCATCCTTAAGGTTCGCCATTGTAGCATATGCCAGAATTCCCTTCCATTTATTCACTTATCTGTTTGTTTGTTTGTTTGTTTGTTTGAGCAGAGTCTCACTCTGTCACCTAGGCTGGAGTGCAGTGATGTGATCTCGGCTCACTGCAACCTCCCACGTGCCCCAGCTCCAGTGATACTCCTGCCTCAGCCACCTGAGCAGCTGGGATTACAGGCGCGTATCACCACTCGTGGTTAATTTATGTTTTGTATATTTAGTAGAGATAGGGTTTCACCACGGTCAGGAGTTGGCCAGGCTGTCTTGAATTCCTGACCTCAGGTGATCCACCCACCTTGGCCTCCCAAAATGCTGGGATTACAGGCATGAGTCACTGCACCTGGCCCCTCCTTTCCTTTGAAAGGTTAAATAATATTCCATGGTATGTATATACCACGTTTTGTTTATCCATTGATTCATCAATAGACATCTGGGTTACTTTCACCTCTTGGCTATCATGAATAATTCTGCTGGGAATATGGGTGTTCAAATCCTGGCTTCGAATTCTTTCGGGTCTATATCTGTACATGGTTTTTAATTTTCTGTTCTAACACTATTATTGGATATATGCCTATTAATATAAGAAGCAAACATACCTAACCTGTACTGGGTAGCACTGTATGCCTGGCACAGTTCTAGGTCTTTAACTATACCACGTTACTTGATCACCGTGACGTACATTTTACAGTGGGCTCTTTTTTGGAAGAAGGTGGAATATCATTTGTAACAAAGCCATTAACTAACTGAGCTGCCTCTGCTTTCTTACTCCTGACGTGTTCCCCAGCCTGAAGCAACGTGACTCCACCCCCAGCACCATGGAAACTGCTTTGGCAAAGGTCACCAGTGACCATCGTGTTGCCAAACCCAGCAGAGACCTTTAGGTCTCCCATTGATTTTGACCCTGTTGACTACTCATCCTTCCTGAACTTTCTTCACTGGCACCTGTGACACCACCACTCTGTCCTGGTTTCCCCATTTCCTTTTCTCCTCTCTCTCTCTGAAGGGTCCTTTCCCTCTGCAGACCCTCAAAGGTGGGCACTTTTGATGGCTCTCTCCTTCAGCTACTGTTTTTCTCACTTGACGTTGCCTTCCAGGTGACTCTCAGTCTCCCATGTCACTGTGGTCACTGCCTTTCTGAGCCGATGACTCCCATATCTCTACCTCTAGCCCTAGGCTCCACCCTGACCTTCAGTCTCACATAGCTAGCGTATTGCATTTCTCCCTAGAACGCTCCACAGTTATCTTAACCTCAGAATGTCCCAAGGGGAGCTCATTATGGCACCTCCCCCTACCCACTGCCCAGTCTCAGCAAATGACATCATAGACCCAATTGCCTAAGCCAACCGATTGACCGTCTTCTAGTTGATCATCAAACCTCACCAGTCCCACCTCCTTGCTACTTCTCAGGCTGATCCTTCCTTTCTATTCCTCCTCCTCTCTCCAAATTCAGGTCTCCTCCTCCCTTGCCTGGAGTGTTAGAACTAGCTCTGGACTGGTCCCCCTCTCTTGAGTCTTGCCCTATTCAAATACATCTTCCACAGCTGCCAGATGGATTAATCGCAAACACAGAGCTGACCATGTCTCCTCTATATTTAAAACTTCCTACGTCTTCCTGGCCCCCGTAGGATATAATCTGAGCTCTGAGAATGACATTTACCCCTTTTCCTGCCGCATCATCACCATTGCATGGTCCATACTTCCTGTGAACGTGCACTGCGTTTCTACCATGCATCGGCAATGATGGGCAGGATGCTGGAACTGGGTGCAGTGATGCAAAATCACACATACTCTGGTCTCACAACCAGAAGGGGAGAGAGATAGTCACCTGAGTCACCCTGAGTCACTCAGGGCTGGGAGCAATAGCTCACGCCTGTAATCCCAGCACTTTGGGAGGCCGAGACTGGTGGATCATGAGGTCAGGAGTTTGAGACCATCCTGGCTAACACGTGAAACCCCTCTCTACTAAAAATATATATATATATAAATATATATATAGTCACTTAGTCTGGTCTGTTGCATGACGAAAAAGAATGTGGTGACAGAGGAGCATGGAAGGGGTAGGACTCAGGGGCAGGAGTAGATCTCCAAGCAGAGAGAAAGGCCGGTGCCTGATCCTTCCTGGTGGTTCGGTACTCTCTCTCTCTCTCTGTCTTCAGGATCTATCTCTTCTCCCTCTCCATTAATTTAGGCCTTCTTGATTTAGGATTGCTTTAATGTCCCCCTACGTGATCTCCCTGCCTCCGTCTCTTGACCCACCTCATCCATTGCTGCCAGAATGTCCTTTCTAAAGCCCAAATCTGCCAGCCTGGGCAATATAGCGAGACCCCATCTTTACAGAAAATAGAAAAAATCAGCTGGTCACGGTGGCAAGTGCCTGTAGTCCTGGCTTCTTGGGAGGCTGAGGTGGGAGGATTGCTTCAGCCTGGGAGGTTGAGGTTGCAGTGAGCTGTGATTGTGACACTGTACTCCAGCTTGCGTGACACAGAGACCCTGCCTCAAAAACAAAACAAAATAAAGCAAAAACAAAGAAGCTCACAAATCTGATCTTATTGCCCTTCAGCTGACACCCCTTTGATGACTGCTACAGGAAAATGTCAACTTCTTGGTGTGACCTCTGAGGCCCTTCACAGTGAGGTTTTCTTCTCTCCTATCCGAGCTGCCCTCCCCTCCTCCTCACCTCTCCTCCTCTTAGATTGCAACTCTGCCCCACTACTCACGAGTTCCTGAACAAGGGTGCCCGTGCGCATCTCCACGCCTTGGGCTATGCCGCCCTCATCACCATATTGCTCCTCCTGCCTTCTCTGTTTCCTGCTTACAGCTCAAGGCCCCTCTCTGTGGAGCTGCCTCCTTTCTCTCAGGAAGGATGCCTGGAGCTAGGAGGATGCAAGGATGCAGGATGCAGTTTCTGTGCCTTTACGGCCCCTTCTGTGTCCACCTGTGCAGAACCTGACATGCCACAGTTTTCTGGGCGGCCTCTCTCCCAGCCTTAGTGAACCTCTACAGGGCAAGAAAAGTGGCAAAAAAAGAAAAAAAAAGGTCTCTTTTTTTTTTTTTGAGACAGTGTCTTGCTCTGTCACCAGGCTGGAGTGTAGTGGTGCAATCTTGGCTCACTGCAACCTCCACCTCCTTGGTTCAAGCAATTCTCCTGCCTCAGCCTCCTGAGTAGTTGGGACTATAGGCACATACCAGCACACCCGGCTAAGTTTTGTATTTTTAGTAGAGATGAGGTTTCACCATGTTGGCCAGGATGGTTTCAATCTCTTGACCTCGTGATCCCGCCTCGGCTCCGAGTGCTGGGATTATAGGCATAAGCCACCGCGCCCGGCCTGGTTCATCTCTTTAATGCTGGGCCATGCAAGGGGTTTGACAAGGAAAAAAAAATAGCTCCTCAGTAGCTGTTTACTGAACACAGGATTCCAAAATCTGAGCCTGACTCAGAAGAGAAGGCGTGGCCCCACTTCATGGAACTTTCAGTCTGTCTTGGTGGCACTGGTGGACCAGCCACTCCGTTCTCCATTTCTGCCTTCCTAGGTGACCCTATTTTCATTTAGGGCAGCAACAGGCACCTCTTAAAAAATAAACAAATATTCCAGAGCTTTGGGAGGCCAAGCGAGAGGATTGCTTGAGACCAGGAGTTTGAGACCAGCCTGGACAACACAGTGAGACCCTGTCTCTACAAAAAATTTAAAAAGCAACTAGCCAGGTGTGGTGGTGCGTGCCTGTAATGCCAGCTACTGAGAAGGCTGAGGCAGGATAATCGATTGAGCCCAGGAATTTGAAACTGCAGTGAGCTATGATTGCACCACTGCACTCCAATCTGGGCAACAGAGAGACACCCCGTCTCTAAAATGAATGAACATACAAATTCTATTTCCCAAATTCTCCTAAAGCCATGGGTGTCCACGTGATGTGGTCTTACCAGTGAGCTATAAGCAGACGTCTCCTGGATGGGGATCCCAGAAAAGTTATTACATGGACGAGCTCCCAGGCAGGCCCCACTTTGCCCTTTTCCCTTCCCAGTCCTCCTGTCTGGAATCCTGATGAGATGCCTGCAGCTGCTGCCCTGTGAGCAGGAAGGAAGAAGCCACAACAAGGATGGTGGAGCAGGTGGGGAGTAGGCACTGGGGACCCTGTATGGGATGAGAAGTTTCTATTCTATTCAAAAGGTGCTTGAGGCCACTGGAGGCTTTTAAGCAGGGAAGTGGCATGGCCTGATTTCCATTATACAAAGCTGACCCCGGCTGCCGCGTGGCAAGTGCAGTAGGAGGGAAATAGTGAAGGCAGAGACCTGGCCTGGAGGGTCCACCCTCCTTCAGCCTAGAGGAACCAGTTTCCATAGAGATGCCCATTGTCCTGGCTCTCATGGTTCCTTCAGAGCCCAAACATTGCTGGAAACTTTGCCCAGGAATGTGATGCCTGGGGCCACAGAGAATACACCGCACCACCTTTGCCTGTCCATTTTGCAGATGGGCAATACTGAAGCAGGGAGGCCTAAGGCTGCTTAGCTCTAAAATTATGGTTCACTCATCCAGTGTTTCTAATTTTGGGCTTAATCACTTCTGGTAGAGAGGGAACCCCATTTTCGGTCAGGAAGGGGTGGGGGCTGCAGGTAGAGGAGGGCATCACTGAGGCCCAGGAGTGAGACTTTAGTCCAGCAGTGAAGTGGTGCTGGCCCAGATTGGGGTGGCTGCGAAGAGACGGAGGAACGTGGACAGACTGGGGTGTGTGTTGAGGGTGGGATTGTCAGGGACTTGCCGATTGCTTGGGTGTGTGGGATGAAGAGAGGGATTTGAGATAACTCTGGGATATTTTGCTTAAGCATGAGTGGGTGGTGGTACCATTGACAGAGGTGGGAAGTCTAGGGAGCAGGAAGGAGGAGCAAATTTGAAGGAAAAGCCAGGAGTTTAGTTTTGGCCATATGTATTAATTTTGAGATGGCTCCTAGTCATTCTCCCATAGTGGAATGCACTCCCACAGTGGAATCCACTCCCACAGTTGAATACACTCCCACAGTGGAATGCACTCCCACAGTTGAATCCACTCCCATGGTGGAATCCACTCCCACGGTGGAAAACACTCCCACGGTGGAATACACTCCCATGGTGAAATGCACTCCCATGGTTGAATTCAATCCCACAGTGGAATGCACTCCCACAGTGGAAAGCACTCCCAGAGTGGAATCCACTCCCACAGTGCAATCCACTCCCACAGTGCAATACACTCCCACAGTGGAATGCACTCCCACAGTTGAATCCACTCCCACAGTGGAATCCACTCCCACAGTGGAATGCACTCCCACAGTGGAATGCACTCCCACAGTTGAATCCACTCCCACAGTGGAATCCACTCTCACAGTTGAATCCACTCTCACAGTGGAATGCACTCCCACAGTGGAAAGCACTCCCAGAGTGGAATCCACTCCCACAGTGCAATACACTCCCACAGTGCAATACACTCCCACAGTGGAATGCACTCCCACAGTTGAATCCACTCCCACAGTGGAATGCACTCCCACAGTGGAATGCACTCCCACAGTGGAATCCACTCCCACAGTGGAATCCACTCTCACAGTTGAATCCACTCTCACAGTGGAATGCACTCCCACAGTGGAATGCACTCCCACAGTGCAATACACAAGGAGTGGCCAAGGACTGGAGATGGAGGCATCCAGTCATGACAGAGACCTGGCATTTTATGCAATTGGATGGGATGAAGTTATCTTGGGACCACTGGGAAAGGAGAAAAGAAAGATGTCCATGGATTTGCCCTGAGATTATTCTGCACACAGAGGGTTGGACGTGGAAGCAGAATTGGCCAGATAGACTGAGAAGGAGCGGACAGGGAGTAGAAAGAAACCCAGAAGAGGAAGGAGTGGAGGCCAAACACAAAGCACGATGAGAAGCGGGAAGAGGTCCTGCATCAGTCACTGCTGAAGGTCAAGTGAAAGGAGGAGAATGTGGACTGGACACGTAGGGATCAGTGGTGACGTGAAGAATGCGGAGTCAGCTAAGCCATGGGGACAGAATGCCCACTAAGAAGGTGGAAGCAGGAACTGCAGATGATTTTTTAAACACTTTTTGCAGTGAAGGGGAACAGAACATTTAGATGGAAGCTGGAGAGAGAAGAGGAGCCCAACGGAGCTGTTCATGTATCACAGGAGATCCCGAAGAAGACAGCTGGTGTTGCTGGAAGCTTACACGGGTCCAGCAAACCCATGTAAGGGTTGCCAGCAGATTGGATTCCAGAGCCCTGGGAGACAGGCTTCTGTGGCCTGTCCACCTCTCACTAACTGTCAGAGCTCAGCCCACTCTGCTCATTCACCTAATGGAGAAGGAGGAGGGGATGTGCAGGAAGACGAGGTACCTATAGTTCAGGTGACAGAAGTGGGATCCAAGACCCACCTGGAGGGAATGGCCTTGGGCAGAGCAGTGGCCTTCATCCACAGGAGCAGGAGGGAGGCTGCCAGATTTCATGATGGGAAGATGACCTTTGTGATTGATACTATTTTCTGAACAAAGCATGAGACAAGTGAGGCTGGGGTGGTGAGGGGTGTGGGGAGAGGAGAAAGGCTGAGACAGTTGCTCTAGAGAAGGAAAGTGTGCACCTAGGCCACAAGACAACTGTAGCAGTGCTGCAGAGCAATGCGGGCCCGGTTGAGATGCCAGGCTATGAATTTAGGGAAGCCAGTTTGTTTTCTCTCTACCTTTATTTTGCTGCGTGGGTGCAGGCATTGAGTAGGTGGGTGATTGGATTTAACCAAGGTTGGACATGGTCTTTAAGTATGAAGAAGTAAGGGGAGAAGAGAAGATGAAAGATGGATGTGATGGCAGAGGGCTGGTGGTGGTGACAGAGGAGGGTGAGGGGTGGGAGGGCTTGGTGAGGTGGAGGGATTGCTTGTCATCTGGAAGGATGACAGGTGGTCACCCGGTGGGATGCTTGAAGTGGAGACTGTGGGTGGTGCAGTTTTCACAATGGTACAAGGTGTGATGGCCATGGGAGTAGGTGGGGAGGAGGGGGACAAATGGTTGGACCAACCTGTAGAGGGACAGAGAAGCCCCAGTGTTGGGTGGATCTGCAGAGTGGATGTTGAAGTCACCAAAACTGATGACAGGATGGGGTGGGGAGGAAGACAGGGCAGATATGTCAGTTAAGTCTGTGATGAATGCGAGGTGCAACCCTTGGGCAGTGGTGAGAGGTCAAGTCTGTGGACATGGATTCAGAGGGGATGGGACTTTGAAACGGATAAGGGAGGGCAAATGTTTTGGGAAAAGCAATGGCAGGGTCTGTGGGGGTGTAGAAGGGGAAACAGGGGGAACTGGTGTATCGGGGGCAGCCAAGTGTCAGGACAAGAGTTCAAAACAGAGGCTGAGGGTAGGGGCTGCTTGTGATGACAGGGCCTGGGCCCCCAGCACCGAGACGGGGTGCTGTTCCTGGAGGCTGGAGGTCTCAGTTTCTGTGGGAGGCTTAGATCCCACATCCCTGTGGTTTCCAATTCCTCAGAAGCAAGATGAGGTCACGGTCACTTGTGAGTGGGTGATAGGATGCTACAGGATGAGGGGTGTGGGCTCCACCCTGGGCTTGCAGGAGCTCTCTAGCTGTGCTCAGGCTGATGGGCATGGAGTGCCCAGCCAGGCAGATCCACTAGTTGGCAGTAGGAGGCTGATGGCCTCACTTGCGGTGGGAGGCCCCGCCCTCCACGCTGTCTAAGTTTTGCAGGAGATGAAACGCATTTCGAGGGCGACTGAGCACTGGCCACTGTGCTGCGGCTTGGCAGGCACCCACGGCACAGGTGTGTGGGTAATTGCGATACATAGGAAGATGCGCAAAGCCACCAGCCCTGGGCTGGCCTCGGGGGCAGGAGCAGAGAGGGGCTGGGCATAGGTGGGACAGGGACGTTACCTTCTTGCAATGGGAAGACACCTCAGGGCATAAGCCCAGGTTGGTGAGAACATTTGCATTTCTTTAAACAAATGCCAGAGACAGGGGAAACTCAGCCTTGAGGTGCCAGTTTCCATAGAGATGCCCACTGGCCTGGCCCTTATGGTCCCTTCAGAGCCCAAACATTGCTGGAAACTTTGCCCAGGAAGAGAGACCCGGAGTGGCCTAAGGCTGCTTAGCTCTAAAATAATGGCTCACTCTCCCAGTGCTTCTAATCTGGGGCCTAATTACTTGTGGTTAGAGAGGGAGCCCCACATTGGGTCAGGAAGGGGTGGGGGCTGCAGATAGAGGAGGGCATCACTCATGCCCAGGAGAGAGAAGAGGCTTCCTGGAGGAAGCGGATATGAGCAGGACCTGGGAGGATGAGCTGGATTTGGGGAGCTGTGAGGATGGGCAGGGCCTTCCTTGGGGAGGGAATAGAAGGGACAAAGGGTGGCAGTGGAAGAGCCAGCATGTTGCTGGGACAGTGAGGGGTTTGCTGAGTGTTTCCAGGCTGCAGAACTAACTGTTCAGCTTGGCTGCTTTTGCACAGCTTGATTTAGGTGATCTCTTAGGTTGTTGTCAGCCCAGCTGCCTTCTTTAGACTCTAAGCTTGTTGACCAGAAGGGAAAAGAGTGTTCATCTGGTCTGCCCAGGTGGTCTCACTTAATCTTCTCATTAGCTCGTAGAAGCAGATCCTCTTGGCTCTATGGTGTAGCTAAGGAAGCTGAGGAGTCACTGAAGGCTGAGGGTTTGACCCCATCCCTGTTACTGCCTACAGGGCTCTGGACAGAGCTAGGAGCATGGATTGTGCACTCCTGACTGAGCATCCAGAAGAGAGAAGGCTCAGACGATCCCAAGAGCATCCCCTCAAAGTCTGATGGTCCTGTGCCCCTCTTCGGGGCTGCCTTGCAGAGCAGCAGGAAGAGCTATGAAGTCAGAAGCCCAGGCCAGGACACCAGCTGTGCCCCTCACTCTCTGGGTCAATTCCCTCTCTGCTTCTGTTGCCCAATCTCTAGCCTGAAGTGTCGGGTTGAACAATCCCCAAGTCCCTTCAGCTCTATAAGCTGGGGCCACTAAGCGTTTTTTGCCTCCAGCCTGCTCGAGGCTGAGAACCTGGTCCGTGCCTGCCTCTGAACCTCCCCAGCCAGGGATTTGATACTTGGGTCTCCTCTTGCTCAAACATGTCAGAAGCTGAGACCTGTCTCATCATAGCCTCATGCCGGGGGTATTGTCTCAAATGGGCTGACCTGTTGGTCCCAGCCCCATCCCTCATGAGCCTTTTAGATCTGCATTCCCCATGGAAAGCAGACATTCACCCAGCCATGCATGTGATTGATCCACCAGGGCTCTGATACTAGCAGCTGTCACTGACTGAGTGCCTGCTATGTCAGACACATTCCATATTTTGCATCTGCACACGCTTCCTGCCAGGAATGGAGTTGTTTCCCTGATATGCTGTTGAAAAACTGCAGCCCGGAAAGGTTAAGTGACTTGACCAAGTTCTCACGACTTGGAAGTGGAAGAGTGGGGATTAGAACCCAGAACTCTGTGACTTCAAAGCCTGGGCTTCTGCCATGTGATATATCAGTGAGATGCCTGCTCCTGACTGGGCCCTAGGATCCAGAGACATCCCATCAGTCACCCTACCCACAGGGCACTCTCAGCAGCTTCTCCTCCTCAAGCCTAGGAGTCTACAATCCTGGGCTATTCCCTTCCTGGGGCCCCTCCCCAGAAAGCACAGTCAGACCCACTGAGTGATCCTTCTGTGGCATTGTGTGGATAGGGGCCTACCTCTCTGGCGTGGGCAGGCAGGCGTGCGCTACTGTCGTCTCTAGGCAGCGATCGGATGAATAACTGATGGTGATTAGCTAAATCATAACATCGCTCATGCCATGCATAAGTGATGAGCCAACTGGTGCCAGGCCGCGATGAGCGGCAATGGGCACCCCCACCTCACCCCCCAGCCCGGAGAAGCCACCACTGCGCTGCCTCCCTGTGTTATCTGGCACATCAAGTGCTGCGACAATGAATATAGATTGACCTTATTATAGCAGCCGGCTGCTGGTGCCAGGCGCAGCCAGGCATACTTTGCACAAATTAAAGGTGTCAGCATGTAATTTACGGTTCATGGCGAAAAGGGGTAGTGGGGGTCGGGGAGGCACTGAGGCAGGTAGAAAGGAAGGTGGGCTGGCTGCAGGGCTGGCACCAGGAGCCCAGGCGCTAATGACAGGAGGCACAGCCGAGGTGTCATTTTCCTCCCAGTTTGCTCATTTTTAGCTATTTCTTGCTCAAGGCGGGGGTGGGGGGCAGCCCCCTCTCCTGAGCTCTCCCCGACACGCTCTGTGTGCATGTGTGCGTGTGTGTATTTTTCAGCTAAATTACTGGTTTTACCTGAAGAGCGTAAAGTAGGTGTGCTAATTTACAGCTCGGCAGATAAAGCCGCAGTGTGTGGAGCTGTCTGGGAAGCCTGTGATCCGACATCATTTTACTAACACACCCGAGAGCAGCTTGACACGTCGAGTCGGGCCTGTGATTAAAGCTGTAGTCTTCTTTCCCCCTCCCTCTCTCTTCTCCAACACGGAGAACAGATTAAACTCTAAGTAATAGATCTCGGTTTTCTTGCCATCCCACTGATATACACAGTACACAGTTTGACACAAAGAGTAAGTTATACATCACAAACAACAGCCTCTGCTCTTTACCGCCCAGAATTAATTTTCCATTTGCTACGCCTCTCTCCTCTCCAAGCCCATTTTCCTGTCCAGCAGGGCTCTCTCCTCTCTTGAAAAGGCAGGGGAGAAGTGCAGGTCGGGCCTGGAAGAGGTGGCTCAGGACAGATAGTTTAACACCAATGGTTTAAGGATGAGGAAACGGAGGCCTGGAGTGAAGCGACGTCCTGATGTCACCCTTTGTGTCTGTGGTAGAGGTGAGGCTCAAACCTGTCTTCTGGTTGATGAGCCAGGGCCCCCTCCCATGCCCAGGCAGCAGAGGCTGCCCAAGGAGCTGCTTGTTTGCCCTGCTCTTCCCTGCAACCTGCCAGGCAGGCTGTCTCTGCTTCTCTGCCCTGCTCTGTGCCCCAGGAGGGGGCCTCTTGGGGCTGCCCATGCCTCTGGCCACTGCCTGGGCTTGGCTGGTGGGAGGTACCAGAATGAGAAGCAATGGTGGGAGGAGAGAGGAGCTGGGCTATTCCTCCCCTGCTTCTGCCTCTGGGATGCGCGTCTCTGGGAAGAGCTGCCTCCCTCTGTGACTGTGCTTCTGTGGGGCGGCCCTCCTCCACGGCTCCCACTCCTGCTGGCCTCTGGCCACGCCATCCTGCCCTGCCCTGCAGGTCTGGGCTGGGGACAGCTGTCAGCTGCTCTAGTCCAGGAGCCTCCCCATCCCTTTTGGATTTCCTTACCCCTGCCCACCTCAGTCACTAGCCTCTCCATCTGTGTCTCTTTAGTTGAGCCACCTGGGGGAATTCTGTTTTCTATGGGGACCCTGAGTGACACTGGGGTGGACCCATTCTTTATTGAGGACCTGCGCTGGCGACCATCTGCCTAAAGGCACACGCCGGGAGGAAGGGATCCAGACCTCCCACAGTAACACGCGTCCCTCTGGGAGAGTCCCCCCGGCTTGCTTTCCTGGCCACTGACACCCCTTCCCAGGCCTCACGGCGGGTGCTTTGTATGCCACCTCAGGGGAGCCTCGCATGTGGCCCTGTGAGGCAGGGTTTGGCTAGGCCTTCTAAGGGAGGTGGAAATGGAGGCTCAGGGAGGCTACATCTCTTCTCCAGGGTCACCCAGCCTTGGGCAGCAGAGTCCAGTTCCAAACGTGGGGCTAGCTGGCTCCAGCACTGAGCAACTTCCTCTGCACTGTGTAGGAGGTTCGTCTTGCTGAGCTCACGCAGAACACACACACATACAAAGCACATGTGCACACCCAGGCACGAACGACCAAATGCTTTTGAGGAGCAGTAGGAGAGCATGGGCAGGGGGGCAGGGCCGGAAGTGAGGAGGGTTAGATGTGGCAAGTAGGGCTGGGTAAATCCAGGAGGGCATTTTGGAGGAGGCAAGTAAGTCCTGGAGATAAATGGAAACTACATGGAAACACACAACCAGGAGCTTTCTAACCACGCCTCCATAGACTGGCTGCACTGAATCACCAGGGTGGGTGGGGGTTAGGGGCATGCTTTAAAATCAGACTCCCAGGCCTCATCTCTAATGCAGAGAATCAGAATCTCTGGGGGTGCAGCTCAAGAATCTGCTTTGTTTTGCTTTGATAATGCAGCTAGTCATGAGAGCCACAAACCGTTCCCACTTCCCCATCTTACATGCCAGGGATGTAGGTAAAGGAAGTCCAGAGAGGCCTAGGGACTCGCCCAGGGTCTCACAGCAACCAATTCCAAAGCCGGGGCTGGCGCCCAGGCCGCTTGCTTCCCCGCTCGATGCTCAGCCAACGGCTCATTCACCCTCGGGCTTCTCAGTGGGCAGGGTGGAAACACAGCTTCCCTGGATATGGTCTCAGCCTCCTCCCCCGCCCCAGCCACCCTGCAGCCGGTTCTCAAGATGGCAAGTGGGGGGTGGATGAAGGTGGTGGCAAAGCGAGCAAGCGCCTGGAATAACACGACATTTCGAAATGTGAATCACTGGCACTTTCTGTTTTCTCCTGCTCCCTCTCTGCACCCTCCCATTCCCCACACCCCACCAGGCACTCTCTGAGCCGCAGGAACACCAGGCCTGGACATTCACCCAGTGTGTGAAACCAGCCGGGGAAGCCACCTGAGTGGAGGAGTGGGTGGAGTCTGAAATGAGAGCAGAGACTGGGGCTCTGGGCCCAGTGCTATCCCTTCTTGCTGTGTGACTTTGGGCAAGGTGCTGCACCTCTCTGGACCTCAGCGCTGGGATGCTCACCATAAGGCTTGTCGATACCCTTGGGCTGTCACATGGCAGGGACCCCGCAAGACCTATTCTATCCTGAACCCCTCTTCTGCTCTGCTGTCCTGTCATTCCATCATTTGTATTCTGGTCTTTTGAACCCCAAGTAATGGGACCCCAGGATGGTGCTGGTGGGAGGGTGCTGGGAAAGGGGGAAGCTGGGGAGGGGGCAGGTAGGGCTGCCGAGTGGAACGGGGGCACCCAGCCACTGAATGAGTGTCTGGATGTTCCCCCCTTCCCCCGCCAGACTCTTCCTCCACATTCCCTTGACTCAGAAGCTAATGATTCAGAAACAGATCAGCTCTTGGCTCTATGTCACCATGCAGGCATGAGCCAGAGCAAGCCAGCAGTACCCCGGGGCTCAGGGGGCTTGTGCCCTCCTCGGTGTGAAAGGCCGTTGGACATTCCTTAAGTGCCTCCAGTGCTGGGGCAACCCCTCAGGCACCAAGGGTGAGTTGGCTCTGTGTGTGTTTGCGTCCTCATTCCCAGGTCACGCCTGATTCACCCCCTGTCCCCACAGTCCAACACAGTGCTGGGTGCATGGCAGGGGCCCCAGGGACATCCCTACGTGGAATTCGTGCTGCCTGGCCGGGGCCTCCTCTGCCTCAGCAGGCAGGAGCCTTGGTCCTAAGAGGGTTGCCTTTGGGGAAGGCTTTTTTCAGGCCCTTAGTGATCACATTTCTGAAATAGCGGTAGTGGCCAGGCTCACAGGCTGAGGAGCTCTTTCTGCTCTTACCTGCCACAGGGTCCCTCTGCCTCAGCAGGAGAGCAGGCCAGAGTGCAGAGTCTGAGCGAGAGGCAGCTGTGCACGTGCAGGAACTCAGACAGGGCTGGCACATAGCAGTCGCTTAATTAACATCTATGAGGGGAAGGAAGGAGGAGGAGGGAAGAGGCAGACAGAGGGTCGGGCTGGTGTGTGCAGCCCCATCAGCTGGTTCTGTGCCCGTCTGATCCCTCCTGACCCCCCAGCTGACTCCTGCCCACCCTCCTCGACTTCCTCCTGTGGCCTTTTCCCCTCCAACCGAGAAGAAGGTGATGCCGGAAGGAATGGTGGGGCGGGCACGGAAGAGAGCTCCATAGAAAGTGGAGCTCTGTTCTAGAGACTAGGGAAATTGGGCCATAAGTCTCCAGATCTTCTCTGAGGAGCCCTCCATAAAGCGGGAGGTGCTCAAAGGTAAGTGTCCTAACCCTGAACTTGGCAAACTATCTAACCGTAACACTCCACTGACGGCGCCCCAGGTGTAGACCTCTGTCTGGGTGGGAGGGATGGTGTTGAGTTTGCCACTGCACGAGGGTGGTGGTGCAGGGTGTGGCTGTAAGAGAGTAATGCACCCCAGGAAGTGGGAAACCAAGTGGGGAGAGTTCCATGCCCAGGAGCCCAGGGCCCATTTGTGGCTGCTCACGCTCACCAGGTTTTGTCACCTGCCACTGGCTCCTCACCATTGATCAGAAACAGTCCTCCGCTTGCCCTTACGTGTGACCGGGCTGTGGTCAGAGCACCCGACCCAGGCTGGGGCTGGGCTGCACCAGCATCCTGGCCAGCCCTGCCGCAAATGAGACAGGAAGTGCTCTGAAGTGCCTCTGCAGCTGACAGGGGCCGGGGTGGGGGGACCCTGCCAGCAGCTAGCAGGGAGAGTTTGGCTTACATTTTGCAGTGTTTCCAAGGTCAATTTCTTCCTCCTTGTTTCTCTTAATGGCCATCTGGAAAGAGGATATGGTCCAGAAGCATTTCTATTCTCTCTCTGAACCTGAACACAGTTCCCCAAGGATGTGTTGTCTTGGCTGGCACAGGGGGTGGAGAGGATATGGGGACAGGGTGGGCCCTAGCTTAGAATCCAAGCCAAAGGGACTTTAAAGTCAAGAGAAAAAAACTTGGAAAGCTACAACCAGGTCATTTTATCAATGAGGAAGCAGGTCCTAGGGAGGTGAAGTGACTTACCTAGTGACTTAAAAAAAAAACCCCACAAAATTTTCATTTGATAAATGAAGAGACAAAATTATAGAGACAAAAATGTGACCTGCCTAGGGAAACACCACAGTGGCAGAACTCTGGCTGGACCCAAATCTCTGGGCTTTGCGCTCCCTTCCATCCTGCAGGACAGCTCTGTGTGTGTGATCTACTGATAAAGTAGTTACGCTCATCTCCATTTACAGATGAGGAAACCGAGTCTCAGAACAATGGCATACTTGGAAAATGATGACACCTTCAGCTCTGCTGAGATCAGATGCAGCATGTCCAGTGGAGGCCCAGGTCCCAGCTCCTCTAGGAAGCCTGTCCCGACGATTCCAGGGCACATGGAGTCCTTCTCCAAAGTCTTACTGAACTTATTTTGAGCAGTAGAAAAATAATACTAAGAAAGAAGCAAGGAAACACTCATGCAATGCTCATGGCACGCTGCATACCATGCCAGCACTCAGGGGCTCTTAGGGACCACCTTGAGCAGGACTCAGGATAACGCTCCTTCTTTTTTGTTTTTTTTTTTGAGATAGAGTCTCACTCCGTCACCAAGCACCAGGCTGGAATGCAGTGGCGCGACTTCCGCTCACTGTAACCTCCACCTCCCGGGTTCAAGCAATTCTCCTGCCTCAGCCTCCCAAGTAGCTGGGACTACAGGCATGCACCACCACGCCCAGCTAATTTTTTTTTTTTTTTTTGTATTTTTTAGTAGAGACAGGGTTTCACCATGTTGGCCTGGATGGTCTCGATCTCTTGACCTCATGATCTGTCCACCTCAGCTTCCCAAAGTGCCAGGATTACAGGCGTGAGACACCGCACCCGGCCAACACTCCTTTTACAGGCAAGGAAACTGAGGGTCAGAGGACTCACATCCCAACCCATGTCTGTCTGACTCCCAAGTTCAATGTGCTTTTCTCTCTTACTCAGCCCCACATTCTACTCATCTAGAATCATTTCCTGAGGGCTTTCTTGTCTCTGCAATTTGGCTGTAAGTTCATCAGTCATAGAGATCGGTCCCTGCTTGCACCCCATACAGCTGACCTGGGCTTGACCTCGGCAGAGGGTCAGCACAGACTCTAGGTCTTGAGAAGGAGGCAGAGATGGGGCAGAGGCAGCAGGTTGGCTCCAACTCCCCTCAACCACTTCCTAGCGCAGTGAGGGCTGTTAGTTTATTTCTCAGAACCTCAGTTTCCTCATCTATAAAATGGGGTGGTACTCATGGAGTCTCAGACTCCCTGAGTGAAGGTGGGGTAAGGTAAGGAGCTCTGAGTGTCAAGAGCCCGGTGTGAAGCCTGGCACATAGTGGGTATGTAATATGAACTGGGATTACTCCTATCAGCCTGCTCATTTCATGGGGCATCTCTGGGGTGCCCTCTCACCCCCAGCAACTATGATTCAGCCTTCCTTTCCTGGGGGAAGCCTGCCTCTCCCTGGGCCTTGTGTGTGTAGGGGCTGGATCCAGCTGATAGGCACACAGGGGACAGTGTTTCTGTGTCACTCACTTTGGGTGGTGGCTGTGAATGCTGCAGTCTCTGTGTCCCTGCCCTGCCTCCAGACTTTGTCAATCCTGAGAGCTGAGGGTTTGTCGGTGCTTCCAGACACCCAGAGGGAGGAAAAGACCTCAGCCACGACACTGGTTTTCCCTGGCTGGCCTGCCTTGAGCTAGGGAGAAACTCTTCAAGACCAGCTCCCAGCTTCACAGCCCAGGGCGTGGGTGGCTGACTACAGGGGCAGAGCACAGCCCAGGAGACAGTCACTGCAGACACGCTGCCAGCCACATCTCAATTACCACAAAAGCAGGAGCTGCCAGGCCCCCTTATGATGGAGGAGAGACCTGGAGGTGGGGAGAAGAGAGCCTCCCAAGTCAGGGAGCAGGGGTGGGATGCGGTGGGCCATCTGCATGATCTGAACTGCCAGCTTAGCTTAGTTCCCTCAGTCTCTGGTCTTAAGTGGCAAGGGCTCCCTTGGATGCTCAAACCAAGCAGCTCTCTCAAAGGGGAGTTTGGACCTGTCTGGGGCAGGAGTGCTGGTGCCTATGGGTGGTGTTTTCTCTGCACTGAATTATCACCTGGCTATTCACGCAGCCCTGCCTACATCCTGACCTTGCTCCCTCAGCCCCAACCACTCTGCACTTTCTTCTGTCCCTTGAATAAACCAACACGTTCTTTCCCGAGGCCTTTGCCTCAACTCTTTCCTCCGCTCAGACTGCTTTTCCTTCTGACTCTATGCAGGGTACCGTTTCTCATCAAGACTACCCCGTTCATGGGGACCCCCATTCCCCAGGGCAGGCGGCCCTCTTATATGACCTTCATGGCCCATATCTCCACTGGGAGTTACCTTTATTAGATTGTTTCTGGCTTCTTTTTTGCTTCCCCCACTGCAATGGAAACTCCTTGAGAATCTGGATGCTTAATCTGTGCTGAGACCCAGTGCCTCGTGCTGAAGGTGCTCAGGAAATACCTTCTGAATGAACAGAAACGCCTGCCGTCTGCTAAGCTGGAGCTATGATGACAGAAGTCGAGGAATGTGAGGTTCATCTAGAGAGTTCTTGTGAATTTTCCAAGGGTATACATGACACCTAGCTCATTAGATCCCAGGATAACCCGCAGCCCCTCCTTCGCGCAGCACAGGTGAAAGTATTGAGACCTGGAGAGGGGTGGGATCCCCATGAAGGTGACATACCTGACTGGAGGGACAGCAGCAGGAGTGTGGCCCCTTCCTGTAACTGCAGGCTTATGAAACGAAATGTAAGGAGAGCACATTTTCACCTGGACAGGGAGCCTCAGCCTCACAGGTCCTGACGGGGCCAAGACCCCTATGGTAAAGCCCCTCCTGCTTGCAAACAAGGAAGCTGAGATCCAGGGAGGTGCATGGCTGGTCAGAGTCCCCACCACTAATTAGAAGTAGTCTTCAGATTGTAGATGCATCTGTTTCTTTGTGTGCCAAGCCGGTGGGGAAGTCAAGCTTACCAGTGTCCATGTGGGGCTAAAGGGGTCTCGGATGAGGACCCCAGAAAGCATCCTGAGGAGAGAGGACCAGGTTGCCTGGAGCCCCTCTGTGGAAGCCCTGGGCAGGGGTCAGTACAAGGGAGAAGTGAAGAGCAGTGGTCTCAAAGCTTTTCAGTCAAGAAAAAAAAAATCAGACCACACAGTCATCAATACATGTATATATATATTTGTTTACTCACTGTATACATTCAAATATAATATGTATGAAAACTGCAAAAATAGAAATGTTGAAATGAGATTTTAAAGCATATGTAACATTTCTGTTATTTTCTTCCCATAGGACAATCATGCCCAGCCCTGGGCATTAGGGCACTCCCTGTGCAGAGCACTCACTAGGCACAGGCACTTTGGGGCCCAACAGACAGACCTGTGTTTGAATCTAGGACTTTCTTGCCATTATCTGTGGCTTTAGGGCGGCTTCTGGGACACAGTCTCTTCCTCTGTAAAATGGGACAATGATTTCTACTTTGCTGTATGGTTTAATTGAGGTAATACTTAAATGGTGCTTGGTACTGGGCCTGGCAGCCTGAAAGAGCTCATATATAGTAACTATGGTGATTATTATTGCCGTGATCGGGCTCGTCCTTGTTTGCTAAAATTAATGAAACTCAACTATAAATACCGTAGACCCGCAGGCTTGTTTGATGAGCTGCCCCATCCTCACCAGAGATGCCGGGTCACCGCTGAGTATAGCCCGGAACAAAGATGACAGTTTCCCTTGGCTGAATCTGATGCCCCCAGCATTGATGCAGATGGACCTGGAACCTGGAGAAAGGCCGGGGCTGCGCGTCCCCGAGGGTGGGGCTGAGAGGCTGGTCAGATTTCAGCTTCCTCTGTGTTCCTTTTAAAATAATTGAAGTGTCAGCTTGGGTTCATGGGCTGGTCACGGTTTCCATCCCTCCCTAACTTCATAAGGCAAGTCCATGAATTATACAGTGCCAGAGCAGACGGTGCTAAGTAAGGATGCATCACAAGCCGGGCTTAATAAGGACACTCCAGCTATTCTTGGAAGGCATTTGCAAGTCAAAAATATGGTGCATGGAGATCTGATGTCGACTTCAAAATCTGAAGATTTCAGCTGGGTCAGCATTATTTTATGTTAAATCCCATCAAAACAAAAAATAAAGAAATAAGGAAGCGATATAGTACATGGTTTTGCTTTGTTTTTTGATGTTAACCTTTTAGTAATAACACAAATGGTCAAATGTGCCTACCTCCTCCCACCCACCCCAACCCCATCTCCCATTCCCACACCCCCTCTAAGTAATGTCAACACACATTCTCATGGACTCATATGGTGTGGGTAGACATTCCCTTGCTGTGGAATTAGAAAGTGTTCCTACCATTATAATTGTGTGCCAAATAGTGAGAAGATAAAAGCTTTCCCATTTTCTTTTTTTCACCAAGGTTTTGCATGACCCATACCTGCTCTTTTCTGTAACATGTCCACGTGTTAGAAACTCAGCTATTTACCAAAAAAAAAAAAAAAAAAAAGGGGACTGACATCTATTTAAAAAATTAAATTGCACTGGGGGATAAGCACCAAGAACCATAGTAAAAGCTGGGAAACTTTTCTTCTCTACTCCAGGAGGGTAGCATTTCATCCAAAATGCCCCAGGAGAGAGGGCTGACCGTTCTAGATGGCTCCTTCCTGAGAAACAGCTGCCTCCGTAGGAGATGCTGGATCCTGTAGTGCAAGGATCCCACTTAGACTTCCCTTTATGGGTTCGCAGGTGGCTTTGTTTATAAACAGTATTTCAGGGGAAAGGCAAGCAGGCATCACGCGCCAGGAGGTGAGGGGAGCACCGAAGCAGGAATATCTAAGAGGCCCCTGCAAATCTTCTCTAGCCATTGATGGCAAAAAAGGATCATGGTTTCCCTAACTCACCTCCTTGCAAACTGGAGAACCACTAGCATCTTTGTGTACACAAGAGCCAGGTTTATTTTGGGAATCCTTAAATGTAAACCCAATATGTCAGCGATGAGAGTATTTATATCAGCAACAAAGTGCAGGAACAGCCTGTGAATTGGAAACCTCTTGGGTTGGAAAAGTCCAAGTGCTCAGAAGAAGGTGTGTAGACTAGCATTTCTCAAACTGAAATATGCCCAAGAATCCCCCTGGGGATCTTGTTAAAATAAAGACCAAGATTCTGTGAAGGGCCTGAGATGTTGCATTTCTAAAAGTGCCCAGGTGATGCTGCTGCTGGTGGTGGTCCATGGATCCCACTTTGAGTGGTGAGGGTATAGGCTAGGTGCCTTCTTCTAAGAAGGCTTGCATTCAGGTTACTGGGCTCGGGTGCTGTGATGAGGGGTGGGGAGACATGGCTTCACGTCTTCTTCTAGATTGTGCCCTAGTCGGACATGATTGGCTCATACAGGATGGTGACCAAGGGGTGCTGGGCAGGCAGAGGCATGGGACAGAACACAAGACCGTTAAGTCAGGAGAAGATTTGATTCTCCTGGCACCACCTGGCTCCCCTACCCGGCCTTGGAGTAGCAGAGAGTATTAGATGACAGGAACGTCATTGGCAGCTTTCATAAGAGCAGATATGAAGTCTCTAGGATATGTTAAGTTAAAAACCTAAGTGTAATGTGGTGTGTATGGTAGGTTGACACTGAGTAAAGAAAGTGAGGAAACACATACACATAGGTGTGTTTGTGTAAATGGAGAACATCTCATTCTGAAAAGATACACAGGAAACCATACACAGTGGCCGCCTTTGTGGGGAGAAACTGGGAAAGAAGACACATGGAACGAGAAGAGCCTCCCTCCAATGGAAACACTCACTTCTCTGGCCACAGTGATTGGTTCAGCAGGCTTGGACATGTGACATGCCCTGGTCCAATCAGAGTGAGTCTCTGGATATTTGCTGGACTGTGTTATTCTCCATTTCCACTGTCATTCATCACTCTGCCCTCATTCCAGTGAGGCTCACTTGTCAGCATCTGCTGAGATCTGCCATCCAGTGTGGGCTTTGGACAGTTATTCCCCTCCTTGCTGGCATCAGCTGGGACATGACAGTGTCCTCATCTGATCTCACAGGACATCGTCTCCTGTTGTTGTGAGCCCCCTGGGAGGCTCTGCCTTTCAGGTGACCCCCTTGCCCTGTTCCCTGTAGGCGTGGAGAAGCCCATTTATTCTCTCTGCACCACGCTGAGGGATTGGCACTCTCTGGGTCCATATATCTGGGCTCCTCCACTGGACAGGGATCTCTCTCTAAGATTTGCTATCATCCCAAGGCCCCTCCCTTCTTGTTTCCCAAACTGGCCAGAGATTTCTGGGTCTGATACTTCCTCTCTCACTGAGATTGAACCACAAGAGGAGTCAAGCATGTGACTCCTTGTCCCCGCCTCACACATCAGTAGCTCCTTCTGCTGCTCTCACCTCTGCCTCCGCCTACCCCACCCCTCTTAGTTAAACGTGTCTAATCTCGGCAGCATGGCAGTCTGGTTCTCCAGCTCTCCTTTTTCTAATCTAGACTTTATGCCCCAATTCCTTCAGAGCTTTGCTTCTGATGATGCTAAAACTAGGCTTTTAGAACTGGGAAAAAAAAAGAGTTTTTGCAAATCAAAAGCCATATCTTTCAAGAACTTGTCCCTGCTATGAGTACCAAAGTTCTATTTTGAAATGAAAAGAGTTGACTGTTTCTCTTCTCCTTGCGTTCCATGTTCCTGATGTAATAATCCTTATCTTGCTTGAAGCCAGGCACCTTTGCCTTGGGTCCATGGGTGTGGGAAATACGATTGTCATGCTGTGGCGTCAATGGCCCGTCAGCTCCCCTCAGTCTTCCTAAGTTCTGCAGGGGAACAGGAGGAAGCAGTTTTGGAGTTGGGGCGCCCAACCCGTGGCAGCACTAGTCCCACTCCTGCCACTCAATTGTGGCATGATCCAGGGAAGTCGCTGAATCCTTTTGAACCTTGCTTTCCTTATCTGCAAAATGGGGAGAGCAACAACCACCTCTCAAGGTCGTTTCAGGATCAAGGGAGATAACACACGTGAAAGTGCTTTGCAAATTACAAAGTATAGTATAAACATGAAGCATCATTACTTTTCAGTGTTCTTAATTTCTTCGTGTAGTTTTCCTTGCTATTTGTTCACAGAGCCATGAACGTATTGTAGTGTGCAGAACTTACATTTTAATGTGTCTGCTGGCTTCTTGAACTGTATGTGAGTGCTTGGAAGACAGGGACCACACCCATGTGATCTTGGCACTTGTTGCCTTCAGCCAGTGTCTGGCATAGAGTAAGTGCCCAGTATGTGTTTGTGGATGAAGGGGTGGGCACTTAGCAAGCACTTAGCTAATTAAATGGATAATCAGCCAGGAGCAGCAATGGGCTGGGACTTCTGTAGACTAGTGGTTTTCAACTGGGAGCAATTTTGCCCTCTTAGGCTTAGAGGGTATTTGGCAATCTGGAGATGTTTTTGGTTGTCACAGCTTGGGGAGTGCTACAGGTATCTAGTGGGTAGAAGCCAGGATGCTGCTAAACATCCTACAATACACAGGACAGCCCCCTATAACAAATAATATTTCAGCCTAGAATGTCGAGACTGCCATGGCCTAGAAGCGCTGCTGTAAGCTCTCTTTTTAAACAGTCCTGAGAAATAAGTCTTGTGAATCCGGAATTGGAAGGGAGCCTTAGACTTTGGGTTTAAAAATAATTTCTTGATAATCTTTGATGAATGGAGGGGCGAGGGTGGAGATATGGTGGTTAATGACGAAGATTCTGAAAATTATTACTACCTGGGGGTGGGAGAGGTGAGAGACTTTGGAAAATGTCCAGCTGAAGAAGAGAAGAGGGTTGGCATCAGACAGGATGGGGTGGAGCCCTAGTGTGCTGGGAGTCACTGAAAGAACCTCTGAATAGAGAAGGGAAACGTGCTGAGCTCTGTGACTGTCCATCAGTTCCCTCTCCTCCTTCTGTAGAAGGTACCTGTTGAACTCAGGCATGAGCATGTGACTTGATTTGGCCAATAAAATGTGCGAGAAGTGACTTCCACTTTGGGGCAGACACTTTCCGAGTGAGTGTGTACTTCCCCATGTTCCCCAGTGTGGCTGCTTAGCCAGCCTGGGCCCCAGAATGAGACAACAGCAACATAGAGCATGACCCGTAATTGCCATGAAGATGAGAGGGAAACAGACCTGGGATGCCTTACACCACTGCAGGTTTTTGGATTGTGCTTTATTGCACCATAATCTATCCTATCTTGAGAAT
The DNA here is from genome assembly GCF_030222135.1 of Aotus nancymaae. Lineage (NCBI taxonomy): Eukaryota > Metazoa > Chordata > Mammalia > Primates > Aotidae > Aotus > Aotus nancymaae. The sequence goes on from NW_026988414.1 coordinate 68,326,752, forward strand.
GTACTATATTTGGGCTGATGTAGATCACAAGCCTGTGTAACTAAAGATCAATTCATCTTCCCTCTGCCCTTTGAATTGGTTTGCACAGGGATCTTTGAGGTGTCTTGGCTGAGACAGACAAATGCCAAGTGACTTGGACCCCTAACTGCTGTCAACGAAAAGAGTCAAACTCTGTAAAATATTTGGAGAGGTTTATTCTGAGCCAAATATGAATGACCAATGGCCTGTGCCACAGCTCTTGGGAGAGAGATCCTGAGAACATGTGGCCAAGGCGGTCAGGCTACATCTTGATTTTATACATTTTAGGAGGACATAAATCATCAATCAATACATGGAGGATTGGTTCAGTTGGGAAAGGTGGGACAACCTGATTCAAAGATTTTCTGATTGGCAATTGGTCAAAAGAATTATTGTTTAAAGACTTGTAATCAATAGACAAGAATATCTGGGTTTACAATAAGTGACTGTGGAGACCAAAGTTTACCATGCAGATGAAGCCTCCAGGTAGGAGGCTTCAGAGAGAGGTGCAATCTTGGCTCACTGCAATCTCCACCTCCTGGGTTCAAGCAAATCTCATGCCTTAGCCTCCTGAGTAGCTGATATTGCAGGTGTCTGCCACTGTGCCTGGCTAATCTTTATATTTTTAGTAGAGATGGGATTTCACCCAGGGTTGGCCAGGCTGGTCTCTAACTCCTGACCTCAGCCTCCCAAAGTGCTGGGATTACAGGCATGAGCCACCGCCCCCAGCCAAGAATAGACTGTAAATGTTTCTTATCAGATGTAAAGAGTATTCTATCAGTACTTCCAAAAGGGAGGAGGGTATAATGAGGCATGCCCAGCTCCCTGTTCCCATCATTTCCTGAATAAGTTTTTCAGGTTAACTTTGGAACACTCTTGGCCAAGAGGAAAGGTCCATTTAGATGGCTGTGGGGCTTAGAATTTTATTTTTGGTTTATGCTGTCCATCTGCATTCTCACAGCTCCAGGAGGCAGGAGCCATGGTGGGTCCAGAGGAAGGCAGCTGACACTCCAAAACTCCCCTCTCACTGCTGGTTAAATGCCAACTTCACAGAAAGATATATGATGGTTCTATTTATTTAGTCATCACAAATGTCACTATTATCACAGATGACATTAATTTTTAAGAGAAAAGGAAGAAAATATGTCACATTTCTGTTTTGTGCATATGCTGATTGAATGAAAAGTTTATACCAGATGCCAACTCAAAATAAGGACATATAAATATTTAATTGTTTGTATGTATGTATACGTTGCTGTATACACAATATGTATCTATACAGACACAGAGCACTGATTCTCAACGGGGGGTGATACTTTCCAGGGGGACATATGGCAATGTCAGGAGAACTTTTTGGTTGTCCCAGCTGAGGGCTTGGGGGTACTCCTGATATCCAGGGGGTAGAGGCCTGGGCTGCTGCTAAGCATCCTTCAGTGAACAGGGCAGCCCAGAGCATCTGAACTGTGCTGAGGTTTGGAGAACCTGGCCTGGATGTACATCTAAAGCCAGGAGTTCTGAGGCTGTTGTGTGTGAAGCCATGAGTGCTGGCATCTTTCTTCAAAGCATCATTGATAAACACTGCTTGATTCATTTCACGTCCCCACCTTGGCTGACTCATCTAGAAGAAACCGCAAGTCACAGATCAGTGGGGGGCCAGCCCTCTTGGTCCTTACAATATAGCTTCGATGGCACTGGGCTTCCCCTGGGAACACACACGGTCAAGCATAGCCGCCCTGCTCAGTTCTCAGGATGACAACTATTGATTCACACCTAGTGTGCTTTGTGCCACACTTGGGATGGGAGTCGCAACTGTGGAAAGGTAACGGTGTGGGAGGAAGGCAGTGAGAAGGGGAACCAGAGAAGGGAGGGCAAGCCATGTTAGTTTTAAGAAGATATGAGAATTTGCACATCATTTAAAACATTGCTTGTAAGGACTGCTTAGGCACAATTTGTGTATATTGAAGACATTGAGATACGTGATTTTATAGCTATAGCTATATGTAATATATACACATGCACATGTGTGTATATATGTGTGTTTGTGTGTGTGTGTGTGTGTGTACACACATTAGTAATGAGGTGAACCATTTACTGTCCTAACAGCTGGCACCAACATTCCACATGGAATGGGAACCGACTTTGAGAAACTTTCTGGATAAGTCACTGGACTGAAGAGAGAGACTTGGAGGGCAAACGTGTCAGCTGGACCCCCAGAGAATAAGCTAGCTTGCTGCTGAAGATGGAAACCTTGTCACTTTTGTTCCTGAGATGGGAGATTAAGTAAAAAGCAACGAAAGAAAACAAAAATACAGAAAAAGAGGGAGGAAGACGGAGTAGCCAGAAAGGTGATGAGATGCTAGGATGCTCTGTGGGTGGCAGAGCCCGTGAGAAATGTGTGGTGGGCTTTGGGGACAGGGGTGAAGTCGGAAGGCCATTAGGAAGCAGAGTGTAGCACTCCTTTGCCACTTTTCTAAGTAGGGGAGAAAAGAAAGAATGACAGCGTGACCCTAGGGTGTTTGTCATGCAGTGTGCTCAGAACTGTATTAACAGGACGTCTTTCCAGTCCCGTCCGATGCTCTGTGTGAGCAGGTTTGAGTTGCCCAGGGAAGAGACTCAGCCTCCCTTCCCCTGTGCCCTCCCTTCCCCTGTGTCCTGCTTCACACCTCCACGTGGTGTGTGAGGGAGGGCACCAGAGGCTGAAGCCATGCTTGGACCCTAAGCTCCAGCCTAACCCAGTGAAGTCTCAGGGGAGACCTTGAAACATAAGTCAGGGGTTAGTGTTTCCAGCCACATGGATCTAGATGCTAAGAAAGCCAGGGAGCTCCAGCTGACAGGTGGGAAACCAGACGTACTCCACCAAACGATTAGACCAGATGCCAACTCATTTCCAGATCCCATTGCCAGAGATACTAGAAAAGCGCTTAGGTAAAACAAAGCGAGGAATCGGAGGCAGACACAAATCCACCAAGTGGAGAATCCACAGACTTGCAGCAATGTCACTAATGCTCTGAAGGAGGCAAATTCCTCAGACTTGTCACATATTTGCAGTTTCAGTCTCCTGAGATTCTGGAGTCTGGGATCTGGGACGGGGTGAAGGGAGGCGTGCTTTAGCCACATCCTGCCCTGTACTGCTGAATTCTCCTGCACGTGCTCAAGGGCTTGCAAATGAAAGGTCACCTGGGCCTCCATCAGTTGTGTGGCCCGTGGACAATGAGCAGCCTGGCAAAGGCAGAGGTCTGCGAGGTGGGGGCGTTGGGACTTTGTGGCCACGTTTGCCCATGCCTGAGCTCCAGGTCCTTACTCTAACACAGGCACACTGCAGAGAGATTGCAGATTCGGTTCCAGACCACCACAATAAAGTAAATATCACAGTGAAGCAAGTCACATGATTTTTTTGGTGTTCCAGTGCATATAAAAGTTATGTTTACATTATATTGTTGTCTATTAAGTGAGCAATAGCAGTATGTCCAAAAAACAATGTACCTATCTTAGTTAGAAATACTTTATTGATAAAAATGCTAACGATCATCAGAATATTTAGGGTGTTGTAATCATTTTGCTGGTGGAGGGTCTTCCTTCAGTGCTGATGGCTGCTGACCGATCTGCATGGTGGTTACTGAAGATTGGGATGACAGTGGGAGTTTCTTAAAGGTCAAAAACAATGAAGTTCCTTGTATCAATTGACTCTTCCTTTCAAAAAAGATCTCTCTGTAACATGAAAGGTTTGATAACATTTATCCACAGAAGAACTTCTTTCAAAATTGGAGTCAATCCTCTTAATCTCCATTCCTGCTTTATCAATTAAGTTTGTGATATTCTAAATACTTTGTTGTCATTTCAACAATGTTCACGGTTTTTGCACCAGTAGATTCCACCTCAAGAAACCACTTTCTTTGTGTATCTGTCAGAAGCAACTCCTCATCTGCTGAGGTTTTATCTCAAAATTGCAACAATTCAGTATCATCTTCAGGCTCCACTTATAATTTTGTGTCTCTGCCACTTCTGCAATTACGTCCTGCACCGAAGTCTGAAGCCCTCAAAGTCATCCATGAGAGTTGGAATCTACTTCTTCCAAACTCCTATTGCTATTTTAACCTTGTATGAATCACAAATGCTCTTAATGGCATCTAGAAGGAGGAATCCTTTCTAGAAAGGTTTCAATTTATTTTTCCCAGATCCATCTAAGGAATCACTATCTATGACTGCTAAAACTTAAAAAAATATATATTCTTTGAATAATAAGACTTGAAAGTTGAAATTACTCCTTGATCCATGGGCTAAGAACGAATGTTGTGCTAGTGGTCATGAAAACATGAATTGTACATCTCTTTGTACATCTCCATCAGAGTTTTTGGGTGACCAGGTCCATTGGCAATGAGCAGTCATATTTTGAAAGGAATCTTTCTTCCTGAGCAGTAGGTCTCAACATTAGGCTTAAAATACTCAGGAAACCATGTTGTAAACAAACGTGCTATCATCCAAGCTTTGTTGTTCCACTGACAGAGCACAGGGAAAGTAGATTTAGCATCATTCTTAATGGCCCTAGGATTTTTGGGATGGTAAAGGAGGAATGGGCTTCAACTTAAAGTCTCCAGCTGCATTAGCCCCTAAGAAGAGAGTCAACCCGTCCTTTGAAGCATGGAAGTCAGGCATTGACTTTTCTTTATCTATGAAAGTCCTGGATGGCAACTTCTTCCAGCAGTAGGCTGTTTCATCTATGTTGAAAATCTGTTGTTTAGTGCAGCTACTTTCATCAATCATCTTAGCTAGGTCTTCTGGATAACTTGCTGCAGCTTCTCAATCAGCACTTTCTGCTTCACTTTGCACTTTTACATTCTGGAGATGGCTTCTCTCCTTAAACCTCATGAACCAAACTCTGCTAGCTTTCAACTTTTCTTCTGAGCTTTCACAGCTCCCTCAGCCTTTGTAGAATTAAAAGAGGATTAGGCTCCGGATTAGGCTTTGGCTTAAGGGAATGTTGTGGCTGATTTGATCTTTCATCCAGACCACTCAAACTTTCTCCATGTCAGCAATCAGGCTGTTTCGCTTTCCTACAATTCGTGTGTTCACTGGAATAGCACTTTTCGTTTCCTTCAAGAACATTTCCTTTGCATTCTCAGCTTGGCTAACTGGTGTGAGAGGCCTGGCTTTCAGTCTCTCTTGGCTTTTGACACGCCTTCCTCACACACTTCATCTTTTCTAGCTTTTGGTTGAAAGTGACAGACTGTGACTCTTTTTTTCCACTTGAATAATTAATAACCCATTATAGGGTTATTAATTGGCCTAATGTCCATATTTTTTGTGTTTCAAGAAATAGGGAGGCCCAAGAAGAGGGACAGAGACAGGGACTAGCCAGTAGGAGCAGTCAGAACACACACACGACATTTATCAAGTTCTCCATGGGTGTGGTTCATGGCACCCCAAAATTATTACAATAGGAACATCAAAGATCACTGATCACAGATCACCATAACAGATGTCATAATAATGACTAAGTTTGAAATATCGTGAGAATTACCAAAATGTGACAACACAGACACAAAGTGAGCACAACCTGTAGGAAAAATAGCCCTGAGAGACTCGCTGTATGCAGGATTGCCACAACCTTCAACTTGTACAATAGCAGCATCTGCTGAGCACAAGCAAGTGAGCTCAGTACCATGAGGTGTGCCTGTAAATAGCACGAAGTCCCCTAGTTTCTCTTCCCTCACCTGCAGGAGCCTTTAAACCTGAGACCTGAGTTGGGTATTGTCCACTGGTTTTCAGCACCCATTCTCACCTCTTTCTATGGCGTCTCCCTGGGCTGTCATGGGAGGTAAGATAAAAATGACATTTCTCAAACTCTACTGCAGCTATTGCCCTGGCAGTACGCTTCGATCTGCCAATGAGATGCCATCAAGCTGAGATGTGGAGTGGAAGTGAGGCAGAGGCTCCCTTTCTGTTGCTTGGCGCAGTTTTCTGTGAGAGAGGTAGAGATGTGGGGCCCTCTGCCCCAGTGTTTCTGCATCCAAGCTCCTGCCTTGTTGAAGGTGAGAAAAACGGCTGTGATGACTTTATGACCCTAGCTTCTGGCTTCAGATCCCGGGACCACAGCTAAGGGGCTGCATTCTTGAAGAAAGAGTGGTGGTCTCCTGATTCTCCCCAGTCCTGTCTGTGTCAGAGGGAACAGCTCTCTCAGTGGGTTGGTTCTGTGGTTTTTGGAGAGACATTCTTGGAGGCACGGGCAAGAGCCTGCTGCTCTAGCCCTTCCAATGCTTGTCTGTTTATTTTACTTTAAGTTATGGGATACATGTGCAGAACATCCAGGTTTGTTACACAGGTATACATGTACTATGGTGGTTTACTGCACCTATCAACCTGTCATCCAGGTTTTAAGCCCTGGATGCATTAGGTGTTTGTCCTAATACCCTCCCTCCCCTTGCCCCCCACCCCCTGACAGGCCCCGGTAGTGTGATGCCCTCTCCCTGTGTCCATGTGTTCTCATTGTTCACTACTGCCTATGGTGAACATGTGGCGTTTGGTTTTCTGTTCCTGTGTTAGTTTACTGGGAATGATGGTTTCCAGCTTCATCCGTGTCCCTGAAAAGGACATGAACTCATTTTTTTTTTTATAGCTGCATCATATTCCATTTTTTAAAAAATCCCTGTATTAAATGCTTTTCTGTTGAAAATGGCTACACTGGGGCAGGTGCAGTGACTCAGGCCTGTAGTTCCAGCACTTTGGGAGGCCGAAGTGGGTGGGTCGCCTGAGATCAGGAGTTCGAGACCAGCCTGGCCAACATGGTGAAACCCCATCTCTACTAAAAATACAAAAATTAGCTGAGCTTGGTGGTGCACGCCTGTAATCCCAGCTACTCAGGAGGCTGAGGCAGGAGAATTGCTTGAACCTGGGAGGCAGAGATTGCAGTGAGCCGAGATCCCGCCACTGCACTCCAGCCTGGGTGACAGAGTGTAAAACTCTGTCTCAAAAAAAAAAAAAGAAACAAACAAACAAGAAAATAGCTACACTGGGTTCTGTTTCCCACTAACTGACACAGGACCTTATAAAGACTGCCAGAGGCGTTGTTAAGAACCATTGAACTAATACCCTGGATTTAGAACAGAAAGTTCACAACACGCAAACAGCCACAAAGGAGGTAGAGTGGGTTCCTTTCCCAGCCAGCACTTCCTCCTCTCTGAGAGTTAAACCTGGATTCTCATGGACAAGGGGACTGTCCCGACTCCTCTGGCCCCCACCACGTTCCTGTCTCCCAGGCTGGGCTGGGACTAGGGTGAGGCAAAGGTGCCTAGGCACAAAACTGAAGGCGGCACTCACCCTCAGGGCTGCTCTAGTGCGGGCTGACCCCGGGAGCCGGTGCCTCTGTAAATTTTGTGCTTTACTTGCCTCACCCCAGTCTTGGCCTCCTCAAAAATCTGACCTAGGTGGACCTAGCTGACATCGACGTTGAGTGCAGAGAACTCTTGGCTTCTTCTTGTGCTGTGGCTCAAAGACCAGTCTGTAAGTAGCTCCTCTGGAGGGCTCTCAAGTCTGCCCTGCACCTCACACTGTGCCTAGGTGAGGCTGCAGCTCCCAAAGGCTCTCTGCATTCTCTCTGCTGTGTCATCCCTATCCCACTGCCAGGAGGGAGGACCTTTGGTCCCAAGCTCAAAACAAGTTCCCACTAGTTATGCCAACATGACATTTTCAAGTAACATAAGACACCCCCAGGGGGATGGCAGCTAGGGGCATTGCTCTGTGAGCACTTCATGCCCAGTGCTCAATCATTAGGCTGTATGAACAGAAGCACATTGTGCAAAACAAGGGAGGGGAGAGTTCTGCTCCACTCCAACTCACCAAACACACCTGGAGAGGCTCCACTTCCAAGGGGCTGGAGTCCTTGAAGGAAGAACAATTGGCAAACAGCTAATCAACATACAGGTGTTGCTCAATTTTAATAGAAAGTAGGGAGGTGCAGACGAAAGCAGCAGAGTCGGAAGGTACTTTTTGCCCTTATCAGATTGTCAGAAGTTAGAATGGCTGGGCACAGGGGCTCATGCCTGCAATTCTAGCACCGTGGGAGGCCAAAGTGGGAGGACCGCTTGAGCCCAGGAGTTTAAGATCGGCCTGGGCAACATAATGAGACCCCGTCTTGACAAAAAGAAAGAAAGATTTAAATCAAAAAAGGAAAAAAATTAGAAGCATGAATGATTCCGTAGCAAGGTCTCGGGCTGGGTGCTGTCTCATACTGGCTGAGGGAAAGCAGAGAAGGCAATGCCAAGGGTGGCGTCAGTGCTTTTAGAAAGGAGGGACATGAAAATGGCTTCTTCTGTCTGTTTCGTAATGGCCGCCTACCTAGCAAGAGGCAGATAGCAAAGCCATGGCCTTCCCTTCCATCCTGTTCACAGTCACTTCTTATCTGCCTGGAAAGTTCACTGGAAGCTCGAGGGAGCAGCTGCTGAGGCAGGCCGTTCACGGAAGATTTCAGCCTTAGAACCTATTCAGATGAGCACACTGCCCTCCTTGCGTGGGCTCTGAAGATTTCCCAATCTGGGTTTCCAGGAAACCCTGGGCGCTACTGAAAACACATCTGGAGTGGGGACGGAGGAAGCCAGCCTGCAATAGCCTACATAGCCATGGACTATGACCTGTTATTGCCTGATGGAAGTATAGCCCCTGGGTGCTAGGTGCGAGCAAGGGTGCTGGGGTGGTGCAGGGTAAGGGGAGATGTAAAGAGAGGGAGAAGGAAGCTCTTGATGACAGGGGATTGTGTACACCTCCAGGAGGTTTTGTGAGTGCCAGGTGCAATCATGATTGGTAAAGACACACTGGCAACTCCTGGAGAAGCGTTAACACACGGGAAGAGGAAAGTCAGGAAGGGGCGATTTCTCTTTAGAGAGGTGGCACAATGTGGCTATCCTAGTGAGAAAGTAAGTCTTACCTTGGTCTCTGTCTTGCAGTGTGACCTGAACCTATTTGCTTAACCCCTCTGAGTTCCAGTGTGCACATGGTAACGTGCTAGCATTCTTACTTAGAATGTGAAAGCAAAAATAAGAGTATGTAGAAAGGTATGTTGAGATGTTTCCACTGTTACACAAATGAAGGGGTTGGGTGTTATGTCCACATCTCTTGTCTGGCTCTTCCCTCTCTACCTCCAGCCTAATCTTCCCCTGCTCCACCTCACTCTGTCCTCAGCCTCACTGGCCTTCATTAGGTTCTAGAAAGATTTATCCTCTTTCCTGCCTCAGAGCCTTAAGACATGCTGCTCCCTGTTCCTGTAATACTCTTCTCTTTTTAAATTACTGTTATTTAATTTTTGAGATGGAATCTCCCTCTGTCACCCAGGCTGGAGTGCAGTGGCACAATCTCAGCTCACTGCATCCTCCACCTCCTGGGCTCAAGCGATTCTCCCACCTCAGCCTCCCAAGTAACTGGGATTACAGGCGTGTGCCACCACACTTGGCTAATTTTTTGTATTTTTGGTAGAGATGGGATTTCCTCATGTTGTCCAGGCTGGTCTCGAACTCCTGAGCTCAAGTAATCCATCTGCCTTGGCTTCCCAAAGTGTTGAGATTACAGGTGTGAGCCATTGTGCCCGGCTTTATTCTCTTTATGTCTGGTTAGAGGAGTTCATCTCCCACAGCTCAGCCCAGGCATCAACTCCTTAGGGAAGTCTTCCATGACTTTCCTGATTAGGTCAACTCTTTATTTGCACTCATATGAGCAAAAGTACATCCTTTTCATTGTACTGATCTCAACTGTAGTTTTACATTGTATTTGTATGATAAGATGATTATTATCAGTCTCATTAGTGGCATGTTGTGGGGATCATCAGGCACGGCTATTGAAAGGCTCCCACAGAGAGGAACATGAGCCCTCAGCCAGCTCCAACTCAGCAGCCATGTGAATGAGCCACCTTGAAAAAGGATCCTCCATCCCCAGTGAAGCCCGCAGATGACTGTAGCTTGAGCTGATGTATGTCTGCAACCTCCATCCTGAACTAGCACTACCCAGCCAAGGCACTTCTGAATTTCTGACCCACGGAAACAGAGAAAATAAATGATTACTATTTTTTTTTTTTTTTTGAGACAGAGTCTTGCTCTGTTGCCCAGGCTGGAGTGCAGCGGTGTGATCTCAGCTCACTGCAACCTCCACCTCCTGGGTTCAAGTGATTCTCCTGCCTCAGCCTCCCAAGTAGCTGGGATTATAGACAACTGCCACTGCGCCTGGCTAATTTTTGTATTTTTAGTAGAGATGGGGTTTCACCATCTTGGCCAGGCTAGTCTTGAACTCCTGACCTTGTGATCCACCCACCTTGGCCTCCCAAAGTGCTGGGATTACAGGCGTGAGCCACCGTGCCTGGCCATGATTACTATTGTTTTAAGTCACCAAGTTTTGGGGTATTTACCATACAGCAATAGAAACAGTGCAGATTCAGGTGCCTGGAAGCGTGGTGCTGCTGTAACAAACGTGGGAGTGGCTTTGACGCTGGATTTGGGCAGAAGCTGGGAGGAGAGGGTGCATGATAGGTTAAAGGGACTTCAAGAGACTTCACAGATGCCTGATGGCTATGATGATGATGCAAGAAGAATTTAAGAGAAAGTGAGGAGGGTCAGGTACTCATGCTTGTAATCCCAACACTTTAGGAAGCTAAGCTGGGAGGATCACATAGGGTCTGGAGTTTAAGACAAGCCTGGGCAACATAGTGAGACCTCATCTGTACAACAAATTTTAAAAAATTACTGGAGCATGGTAGTGTGCACCTGTAGTCCTAGCTATTCAGGAGGCTGAGGCACTTGAGCCCAGGAGTTCAAGGCTATAGGGAGCTATGATCATGCCACTGCATTTCAGCCTGGGTGACGAGTGAGACTCTATCTCTTTTTTTTTTTTTTTGAGATGGAGTCTTGCTCCGTCGCCAGGTGCCAGGCTGGAGTGCAGTGGTGCGATCTCAGCTCACTGCAACCTCTGCCTCTCGGGTTCAAGAAATTCTCCTGCCTCAGCCTCCAGAGTAGCTGGGACTATAGATGCTCACCACCACGCCTAGCTAGTTTTTGTATTTCTAGCAGAGACGGGGTTTCACCACATTGGCCAGGCTGGTTTCGATCTCTTGACCTCGTGTTCTGCCCACCTCAGCCTCCCAAAGTGCTGGGGTTACAGGCGTGAGCCACCGCGCCCTGCCGTGAGATTCTATCTCTAAAAAAATAAAAGTAAAAGTAAAACACTTGAGAGAAGAGATTCTTCGTTATGTAATGGTAAAAAGTTTAGCAACACTGTCACTCGTGATAACCTGGGAAATAGCAAGTGGTCCTAATGAACTGTGTGATCCAACAAACAAGAGTTCTAGGCAGTGCTGAAGAAACATGAAGTATCATTTCTGGGCGGTGGTAGGACTGAGTCCCAATCAAGAAATGATTAACATCTGCTCTGCTGGATTTCAAAATTGCTATGGGCCAGTGACTTCCATATGCCTCTTGCTTTCCCCATTTTTGAATGAGGAAAGAGAATTTAGGGGCAATGATCCTACGCCTGTCCACCATTGGAAGTTGGGTGTGTGGGGGCGCAGATAATGTATATCTTTAGTTTATAGTTTTAGGATGGAGAGGAACTATACTCTAGGAGCTGCACTTGAGGATCCACATCATGGGACCTTCATTTATGCCAGGATCTCATTTAAATAATAAGATACTGGACCTCAAGCTTATGTTGTCATTGGGTGATTTTTTGGGCATGTTGAAAGGCTTGGGAGTCTGATAATTTTAATTTAAGAGGGATGTGAATTACAGAGGGCAAGAAGGCAGACCAATGATGGCAAGCATCTGAGATGGTCCCTACTGAGCCTCACATCATGGTACCTATTCTCTGTGTAGTTAGTTCCTTCCCACATGGTTAGTGCTGTGTGACCAATAGAATTCTGTGGAAATGACAGTGTGTGTGACTCCTTAGACTAGGTGATAAAAAGTATTGCAACTTTCGCACTGGTCTCTTGGATTGCTCACTCTGGGGGAAGTCAGCCACCATGTCAGGAGGACATTCAAGCAGCCTGTGGAGAGACCCACCTAAGAGGAACTAGGGCCTGCTACCAACATCCACCACCAACTTGCCAGCCATGGGAATGAGCTACCTTGGAAGTGGACCTTTCAGCTCCTGTCAGGGCTTCAGGGACCACAGCCCTGGCCAACATCTTGACTGTCACCTTGTGAGACGTTCTGATCTAGTGCCTGCATGAGATAAGAAGGGATGATTATTGTTTTAAACCGTTTTTTTTTTTTTTTTTTTGGAGGTAATTTGTCAGGCAGCAATAGATAACTAATACAGCCAATCCTTTTCTCTCTGGTCTGCCTTTTCCTGGGTAAACGCTCTTGCTTTGACCTCATATTCAATTTGTGAGCAGAACCAGGATGAGAAAAAGGTGAGAGGGTCCCTAAGGCCTCCTTCAATTTTGTGCCTGAGGTGCCTTCCTTGTTTCACCCTCGCTCCAGTCTTGTGTGTGGTTTCTGCATTGTGTGATAAAAAGTCAGTGCCTGGTGATCTTGCCCTTAACTTTGCAGCCCGACTACTGCCAGCCCCGCTGTGCCTGACTTGGCTTCCTGTGCAGAGGACTGTGCAGTCAGGTGGACAACCCCTGTGGTCTTTTAAGAAGGCAGGCAAAAAAAGGAGGAGGGGGCTGGGCACCACCAAGTAGGGGCAGTTGTCACAGAATTCTAGAACCCAGCAGGTCCTCGCATTGGCCCTGAGGCAAGTAGAGAGGCCTTTGGTGCTGGAGTGCATCAGGTGGTTGCGACATCTCAACCTTAGGGTGTAAACAGGCCTCAGGGATGCAGGGCAGCCCCAGAGGGGGCCATGAGAGAATGGCCTTCCTCCAGGTAGAGATTGGAGCCCATGTGGGACATTCATATCTAGAAGCAGAAGTAAAGTAACACTGGTAACACATTGAGTGACTCCTCTAAGCCAGCCACTGGCTTTATCTCATCCAATTCTTCCAACAGCCCAATAAGGAATGTACCCATCATCCCTTAACCCCAGTTTCAAATCCCAAAAAGTGGTAGGGTGTGGTGGCTCATGTCTGTGATCTCAGCACTTTGGGAGGCCGAGGTGGGAAGATCCCTTGAAGCCAGGAATCTGAGACTAGCCTGAGCAACAAAGTGAGACCCCTGTCCTGGGAAACTGAGGCAGGAGCATCACTTGAGCCCAAGAGTTGGAGGCTGCAGTGAGCCATAATCATGCCACTGCACTCCAGCCTGTGTGACAGAGCAAGACCCTGTCTCCAAAAATAATTCAAAAAGCTCTGACAACCAAAAGATTTTTATAACTCACTTGGTGGCAAGTCCTGGACTGAACTGCTGTGAGACTATTTATGGTCTTAATTATGCCATTTACTGTAAATATCTATAAGTTTCCCTACAAAAATATTAATGCATTTGATTACAGGGTGTTCCCCAGAACCCACTGAGTGCGCCATAATATAGTGTTATGCACCATGTAACTTTTCTAAAACCCAGCATTTCTGAATGTTGAAACATCTGGTCCAAAGATAAAGCGCAGTGGGCGTCTTAGTCTATTTTCTGCTGCTATAACAGAATATCTGAAACCGAGTAATTTACAATGAATAGAAATGTATTTGGCTCATGATTCTAGAGGCTTGGAAGTCCAAGAGAATGGTGCTGACATCTGGTGAGGGCCATCATGCTGTACCATTCCATGACGGGAGGCAGAAGGACAAGTGAGCATTTGAACCAGAGAGAGGGTGGGGACTGCCTACTCCCATGACAGTTAACCCACTTCTGCCATAATGGCATTAATCCATTCATGAGGCAGGCCTGAATGACCTAACTCCCTCTTAAAGAACCCACCTCTTAATATCATCAATTACATTTCAACATGAATTTTGGAGGGGACATTCAAACCACGGCAGTGAGTCCGTATTATTAGTTTTTTCCATTTTATGTATATAAAAAAGTGAAGTTTCATGAAGAATGATGGCATTTGCTAATTGCACAGTGACAGACTTTCTCCCCCTCCTGTTCAGAAGAGAACTATGTGACAGTACTGGGACTCTGTTACCTACAAGTTCCTGATGGGTTTGGCACTCTTACATCTTTCTTTCTAGAGCCCTTTCAGTTTTTTTCATAATAAACTTCCAAATACTTTCTGTGCTTTGGGTATTTATTGTTTCTGGACAAGTGGCAATCAGAGATTTATCCACAGAAACTCCCTGGAGTTTAAGGAAGCCTTTTGTACAGCAAATGTGCTCGTGTGATTAAAATAGAATAAACACTTGGGGGTTTCTGTTCACTGTCGCTCTCCACACTGTCCTTCCTTCACTCCAAACCCTGGCTTGCCCTGTGCCCTCACCAGAACTTCCCTTGATCCCATTCTCATTTAGTAATTAATTCACTCAACAAATATTGATAGAGTCTGTGCTGCTGCCCACAATGTGGTAGAAGAGGTTTTATGGTTTATTAGGAGAGCACTGGTTTGACAGAAAAAAGATTAAGGTTCTGGTTCTATAAGAGTTCAGATAAGATCTTTTCTTTTTTGCTCTAGACCTCGGTTTAACCTTAACTGAGTGTGAAGTAAGAAGATAATTGAGAAGATGTAAAATCCATCATCACATAGTATAGAATCCTAATGCAAACAGGACTGAACAATACTGAGTGTGGGCTTTGGCACAGTCTGCCCAGGAGGCTGGCAGTGCAGTTCTCTTGATTCAGTCCTCCTCTGAGTATCCTTTTAATTTTCAGGGTGGCTTATCTCATGATCACAAAAAGGCTGCCAGCAGCATCTGCAATCACGCTTTACAGCCAGGGTGGGAGAGGTGGAACCATTTCAGGAATTAAGCTCGGTTGCCAAACTGATTGCTCTGAGCCGGGTCTATTCCTATGGAGCCTATGCTGGTTCCAGGGGTTCAGAACCTGAGCTGGGAAGATTAGTGAATATTTTGACCATCGCTCCTCAAAAGAGTGTTATTTCTAATAATCATCACACAAAAGTCCAGACTTTAAGCTGATTGGCCTAGGCTGGAGTTACCTGACAAATCCCGTGGCAGGAGGCTTAGGATTGCCCCAGCTGGCTTGGAACTATTAGGCCTACTCCAAGAACTGGGGTTGAGGTCAGTTTTGCTCAAATTGCATGCTCTTTACAGATGAGCTTTTGGGGTTGCATACAGGGGTGCAACCAAAATGTGCTCCGCTGGCTCTAAGTTCCCTTCTCATTCTTTCTTTGTTTCTGTATGTTGACCTCACGTACATGACGTTGCAAAGGATATCCCCATCTTAACATTCCTTTTTACCACTCATTTACTTTAGACTAGTCACACTGTCTGGGGATTCTACCAGCACATTCTAATCTTCCAAGACTGTTCCTCTAAATCTGAAGGCAAGAAGTGGAAATCGTGATACGGCGCACTGCTGGTTTGCCGTGTCAGCCCGGGCTCGGCGGGAGAAAGATTGCTGGAGGCAAAATCCCTGCATCTGCAGGGCGTCCCCTGTGCTGGCACTCAGATGGCATTGAATACATGAATTTTCATCAGTTTTTCAAAATATAACGGTAGTAAGTGTTAAAAACCCAAAAGACTACATGAAACATACTCTTCCCCATCTAATACCTCCATTGCCAATTCCCAGAGTGAATCACCGTCGTCTACTTTTTGTGTATTCTCCCAGTTATGTTCTGTACATACACCAAAATATATAAATAGTATTTACATAGGTATGTGTATATATACAACCAAAGCCTCCTTCTGTAATAGGGATTATAGTACAAACGTTTGATGAATGAATAAATGAGTGACTAACAGTAACTGGGGGGCTCTGACTGTGAGACACTCTCGTCTATGCCCCCGAAGACTGTCAGTCAGGAAAACAGAGCTCACACAAGTTGTTTGAACAGAGAGATTGTAATGTAGAGAATTGAGTAAGCAAGAATTGGAGGCACAGAAAGACAGAGAGTGGCCACTGAGGACTTACAGAGATGGTAACTGCCACAAAGCAGTTATACCTTTAGGGCAGAGGACCGGCAGCAATGTCCTAGCTCTGCAGTTTCTTCTCCAAGCTTCCAGGGTCATCAGAACCTGCAGAGCTAGGACTTAAAACTCAGAGGAGCCGGTGCTGGCTGATTGGTGCTGATGTCACTGACCATGCCATGATGGCTTCCGAGGGTGTGGCAAAAAGCAGGGAACTGGAATTAACTGCTGGTGGCTGATGCTGCCAGGAGTAGGCAGCAAATGGGATAGATGGGGTCTCTCCTTCTGCCTCCCTTTTTCCCTCCAAGAGTCAGTGGGACAGGGCCTAGCAAGGAGAAGCCGGCGAAGGGGAAATGTGGTTTGCAGGGTTTCATCTCCAGGAGCACAAAGTAGAGAACAGAAGGGTGGATTTGGAGCCGAGGGACAAGCCTTTCATAACCAGTGCACTTTGTTTTTGTTTGTTTAAGCTTTTGTACAAGTTAGAAAAAAGTATACCCTCTAGGCAGAATTGGCCCTGGGTCAGGGCGCATGGTGTGGTGAGCGGAGGAAGGTGCTGCACCGTACCTGCGCAAAAGGTGGGCACGAGAATGTGGGCTGGATTTTAGCCCCCAACTGTCCTTTTGACCAGGAGTATTTGTATAGGGTACAATCCGGTGCAGTCATGTGTAATAGCCCAGCATCTGTCCAGCTCCAGGCATTACAGTGAATTTGGTTGTATGTGGGCATCACACACATACACACACACACACACACACACACACACACCACAGCACACCATGAAAGCACATTCTTATATTCTTTTCTTCTTTGGGAGCAGGGGTTTGGGGTGGTTTATCGGTCAGGAAGCCTCTATGATCCCTGCTGTATCATAACTCACTGGGTACAGGCCCCTTCTCAACATCGGGACGCAGGGTCTGACTGGTACAAATGTGTTTCTATAGACAAAGCATCAACAGCATAAACATAGTTTTCTCAGTACATCTAGGATGGGAAGCTGTTTCTGAGGGGGCTGGGATGAACAAAGATGGGGATTTAGGCCTTTTTAGACAGTAGGCAGAGAGGCTCTTTCAGATTGCTTCATAACAGAGTTTTCAAGTTGGATGGGAGTCTAGAAATAACCTGGTAATAGTGATTATGGTGGTAAGAATAGTTGTCTTACACTGGGCTCTCTGGATCCAGACTGAGACAGCGGTGGTGTGAGAAGCTGGGGGGTGCTAGTGGAAAATCACCTTCAGGGAGGTGAGGAGGCCGACTGGGCAGAGGGAGAAGCTGACAGTCGTGCAGCTGCACCAGAGGCCCTGGCTGATCCTACGGGGACCTCTGGAACAAGGATGGCCCTTCAGGGTGGTCTCCAATTTAGGTAAGAAGGCTGGGCTGTGTGTCCACGCATCAGCATTCTTTGGCCATGGCCCCCTGGGGAGGATGCGTGGCCTCGGGAAGGGAGCAGCTTTCTGGTGAGTGACAACTATGACCTTCCCATTGGCTGGAGGATTGGGGTCTTGGCTCTGAAGAAGGGATCTGGGCAGCACACCACAGCATCCGCTAGAGTAGTGATAAGGGTGTCAATAGCTACCACCTGGCCATCACCTACACCAAGCTGGATGCTTCGCCCATGACCCCGGTCCTCTCCAAGTCTCCCCCATCTGAGTGAGTGGCATTAACCTCCAACCCCACTGCTCAAGACAAAATCACCAGAGTCCTCCTTGATTCTCTCCTTTTCTCCTGTCAATCTGTCAGTAGGAATTATTGGTTCTGTCTCCAAAATACATTTTGAGTCTCTCCACTCCTCTCCATTTCCATCCCTCTGGCCCAAGCCATCAGGTCCTCCATGACCAACTGTAACAGCTTCCTAATAGACCTCTCTCTTTCCACCCAGGTAGCCCTGATAGCCATTCTCCATACTGCCACCAGGAGGACGTTGAACTATTGATCTTTTTCATTAAAAGGCAAAGCTCTTCAATTACTTTTGTTGCATTTAAAATTCAAACTTCCTACCACAGAGTGAAAGGCCCCACACAACTGACCCTTTCTTCTCCAACCTCCATTTTTCTCTCACCCACCACGTGCCAGCTGCATGGGCTCTCTGTTGATTCCTCGTATGTGTCAAGCTCATGCTTGCCCCAGAGCCTGTGTGGTAGTTGTTCCCTGTTTGGAATGGCCTTCCCCAGAACCTGCCGTGGCTGGTCCTTCTTGCTGTTCAAACCTCAGCTCCCACAGCACCTCCTGTGTTAGGCCTCCCCTGACTGCTCTAATTAAATTCCCACTGGAGACATCAGTCCACCTGGTTTCAGGAGTCAGGGCTTTCTCTTGCAGCCTAGGGGCTCTTTGCAGACTGCTCAAAGCTCCTTTTGCACAACTCAACCTGGCAGTGGGGTCTTGCTTTCCATTTTCATGATCTCATAGATGTCTAGAGCACATCTATGTAGCCTGGCTACAGCACATCCTAACTGGGCATTGAGTTGGAGGAGCTCAGGAGGGTATAATCTGGCCTAGCTTGTCAAAGTAAGCAAGTTACCAAGTGGAGAAGAGAAGCCCTTTACCACTGAATTTTTAATTGTACTGGAAACTGCTTACCCCTCTGGTAGAACAATAAAGGGAAATTTGGTTACTTGGTCTAGAGGCCTGGGGCAAGTAGGAACAGAGATGAGGTAGGAAACATTTTTAACATGTGGGCTTTCTTCAGTCATTAAAACGGGAAAACAAGCTCTTACAATGTTCAAAGGAAACCATCATGCAATTTGCAAGTAGTTATTAGATTCTGGCTGTGACCAAGACGTTGAAAGACTTGGGCTGAGCTTTGGGGCCACTGGAGTATGATGAGGTCCCTTTTGTCATAGAGCTGACTTCTAGGAAGGGAGGCAGAGCAGAGGCAAAGGGCACAGGGACTACATCACGGAGCACCATGCCGCATCGGGCACTGTGTTTGGTTTCTGTCACACACAGAGCAATCAATTAATGCATAGCAGGCCGTGTGTGCCTGGACCCAAGGGTCTGGCCAGGCAGAGAGGCCCGGGACTGCCCAGGAAGGGGAGCAGGTGAGCTCTGAGGAGCAGAGGGCATGAGAAAAGGCTTCCTGCAGGAGATGGACTTGGAACTGGCCCCAGGTGCACCACGGACTCGGAATGCACACTATGGGCTCTGAACACAAAATAATGGGCCATGAAACTCATTCCTCCAGCACTATTTGGCTTCTCTGTTCCTTCTCCTTTCTCCATCATTTCTTCCCCTGGCTGGAGAGCACTCAGGAATGCCTTGCTGTGCCAGTCAGGCCTCTGGAGGCCACCCTACCCGGCCGATGTATTATTATCAACAGCAAACACATACCAGAGGCAGTATCTTGGCTGGGAAGCACATTGGCACCTTGGAAGTGCTTCTTGGAAAAAGTAAACGATTGACTGGCATTTGAGCCTCCTCATTGATTCCTTTGGAGAAGGTGGAAACCGCTGCCCAGAGGGATGAAGAGGTGAAGTAGAAAAACATGGGCTGGCTTCAAAGTGGAGCGCGGGAGGCTGGGAACAGTTCTGCTTTGTGAACAAAGTCGTGCGAAAGGCAGAGAGAGAGAGAGACAAAGATAGAGAGAGAGCACGCAGGAGAGCGAGGCGGGAGGGAGTCAGCTTTGGCTAATTTGAATTTTGAATTGCCTTGAAAATCACCATGCAGTAGTATCCGGTTCTGCCTCTGATGGTCGAAAGGAACCAGTTACTTTTATTCCTCTTCAGGTCTTGTTTTCCCGCCCACAGTGATGCAAATTAAGCAAAGAAACAGTGAAAGTTGTAGCTGGTATAATAGCTCAGGCCAAGGTCGGGGTGATTGTTGGCGGGGGACAATGAAGGCAAGGCACACACTCTAGGTGTTACTGTTTCTCACTCCTGCTACCCATGATGTCACTTTGGCATTTTCTTTCTTTTTTTTTTTTTTGAGACGGAGTTTCGCTCTTGTTACCCAGGCTGGAGTGCAACGGCGCGATCTCGGCTCACCGCAACCTCCGCCTCCTGGGTTCAGGCAATTCTCCTGCCTCAGCCTCCTGAGTAGCCGGGATTATAGGCACTCACCACCGTGCCCAGCTAATTTTTTGTATTTTTAGTAGAGACAGGGGTTTCACCGTGTTGACCAGGATGATCTCGATCTCTTGACCTCGTGATCCACCCGCCTCGGCCTCCCAAAGTGCTGGGATTACAGGCTTGAGCCACCGCGCCCGGCCACTTTGGCATTTTCAAACATGACCACCTCGGCAGACTTTCTTTACACGCTAAGGCCTCTTGTCCTAACCACTAGCCTTTCTGCACCATGCTAGGCATTTGGGCAGATAGTAGATGGTCCCTTTGCCTAAGTCGGGGTACAGGAGTGGCAAACCTTGAGACACATCCCAAGATATCCTATAACCCTGTCCTTAATCTGCAACATCAACAGGGCAGGTATTTGCCAGTGCGTGTGGCCTCATGTTTTCCTGCTGCCTCTTTTTTTTTTTTTTTTTTATCAACTCAGTTGTAAAAATTAATATCATGGAGGCTTCCTTGAAGGATATGCAATGTGTACTTGTCCCTAGAAAGTCTAAAATGTTACCTTTGTGTCAGACTTAAGCAGCCATCTGGGAAGCTTGCCTGTGCTATTTGGGGCCCTGGTAGAGCTGTTTTGAATGAGTGGCATGCTGGCAGGATGCCAGCTGCCTGAGAGGAGGAACCGGGAGGTGCTTGACCCCGTGATGGGTAGAAGAAGGAAAAATTGTCATTTCAAAACAGCAAGTGGTTCCTCTCTTGATAGAGGTGGAGACTTTCATCTTTAGGGCAGACTTTTCGTTTGTGTGGTTGAAACTATCAGAATGGACCCTTGGGGACAGCTGGGCAGTCGTCTGAGTGCTGATGCTGTGGATGGGAATATGGGAGATTAATTTCTTGCATGTGGCTATGCCAGAGCAAGGTCTCTCCTTTTCGTCTCCTTCTCTCCCTTCCTTCCTTGCTTTTGATTGTGCTCTGCTCACCTCCTCCTGGTCCACACACCTTAGGAAGGCAGTGTGGTCATTGAATGCGGCTGTCCAGAAAGAGATTCTCTCCCTTCGGCTGCTTCTTGACTAACGAGCAAGGTAAAAGAGATGATGAAGTGGATGGGGTGGGTAATCAGGCCTATTTTGAAAACTCAAGATTCTGCCCTGACCATTTCTAGGCATGATACATCTTTCTTTCCCTTAAGAGCAACCCCAGGGTAGCCCAAAGAAGGCCTGAAGGAGCTAAATGCAATTCTGGTTTGGCCCCCTGGATTCTCTTGTTGGATTGACCTGACCTTAAGTCATTATGATAGTGACCACGTGGCTGAGAACACAGTTCACTCAGACCCCTGTTGTGGCTCACATCGACCAAAGTGGGGGATATGATGGATCTCTCCATGTTTTATGAAAATGCTCTTGTCACTCTTGCAGTTGAACTTTCTAAATTCAAGATCTGTGTATGAGTAGGAGATTATTGGGGAAAGGTGATGTTATATGTACTGGAAGGGCAGTGGAGGAAGGGCATTGACTGTGGCACCCATGGAGGGAATACCTTAGCCTGTACTTGTACTTAGAGGTACAAGGGAGGGAGGGACACTGATGACATTTGTCTTTCAGAACCGCTCCTGGAGTCTTCCTCCCAAGAGTGAGACCCTGGTGCTGCTCTCTCAAACTGTTCAAGTGCCTTAATTCAATGGACTGCTGGCTCTGCCAGCCCCTCCCACTGGCTCTAACCATGGCTTGGTCCCCACTCCCCTTCACCCCAGCTCCTGCACTTCCCATGCAAAGCACCTGCCAGCACCTCTGGGTAATTTTCCCACCCATATTTTCATATATTTGCTCAATCATTCCATGGGGCAAGAGAATGACTAGGAATGTAGCCAGGCAGACTCTCTGAAAACAGGGGCTCCATTATTGGCACTGAAACCCTATGGCTTACCACCCATGGAGAGGCCATATTGGAGGTAGTCCACCTGTGCCCCCAGCTGATGTAGTCCCATTTGGGGCTCCCCAACAACTGTGAACAACCCTTCCTTCCTAGGGGCACAGTGTGCATTCCCGGGGGCTGGAATTGTGTGGAAGCCAGATGTTAACTTGTCTCCCTCCTGCAAACACAGTGACCTTCCCAGACAGATAACGGAATCATTATTTTTGAGTACCCGGTGAACTGTTCTCCCTATAATGGGACTCCTCCAATTAGAAAAGGAGGCATGAAATGTGTCCCTGACTTTAGCTGACCCCACCTTGGCCTGGGCCCTGGAAGGCATTCGTGTCAGCCTCTGCTCACTGACTAGGGCTGTGATCAATGACAGCAGAATTACCATAGACTTTTTCCTTGGGGGCCAGGATGGAGTCTCTGCAATTCTGCATACATCTTGCTCTACCTTCTTTGAGCTGGGAGGAAAGGTCAGTAGAGAAATGTATCCACCTGGCTTTCTCAGGTAGACCCAGGTTGTTGATGGCATCTGTTCACCTGGCTGGATGCAGGACCCTGGGGAGGTCGTGGCTGAGGCCAGTGAGTGCAGGTTAGTCTCATCTCACTGCATGGATCCTGTTGGTAGTAGCCTTAATTAAATGCTGTAGGAGACTAACCGAATGGATTTAGTCCCACCTTCTGTTGGTCAAATTAATCAGAGTGGCCAATAGAGTGATGTACTCAAGGAAGGATTTGCTAGAAGCTAAGGCTATAAAAACCAGGGCTGGATTTGGTTTGAGACAATTCTCCACGGGTCTTTTGAGTTTCCGCATGGTGTGTGAGCAGAGGCACTGACTAACTTTGTTGCAAGTGATCTTTTCAAGGATGTCGTACCACAAGCATGGGAGATAGTGCCTCTCTCTGAAGCCAAGGGCAGGCAGGCTTAGTGTTCCTTAGGAAAGATTCACCTTCCCTCTGCTTGGGGTTTCTCTCCTGTAGTGCAGGTGTGTGCAGGAGCTGTGTGGCCCTTCCTGTGCTGCCCTGTATTTGGAGCTTAGGGAGCCGATGCAAGGAAGCGCTACTACTTCTGCGAATCACAAAATCTTTTATCTCTGACCCAGGAGTCTCGTGTCTTCTACTAGGCTCCAAGCAGGGTAAAGTCATCTCAGACACCTCACAGTTCTTGATCACCATGTCGTGCCAGGACCACCCTTGAGTGTGGCATGTCTGTGAACATCATCATCATGTGCATCGTCGGAAGATAAAAGCCAGCTGCTCTTGACATCACCAGACCATGCTGGATGATAGATGTGCGGGGGGTGGTCACCATCCACCACTTTCCACTGTCCAGTGCAGGCAATCAGTTCTACATAAAGATCCGGGAGGCTGGCTGGAGAGGGCTGGAGAAGCCTCAGGAGTCCGACCATGTGGGTTTCTATCATGTTCCTCCACACCCTACAGCCTCTGTTTGCCTATCTGTCAAACAAGGATAACAATAGCACCGACTTCAGAGGGGTTTTGTGGGGATTCAGTAGTATAGCTCTGCACAGGAAAGCCCTGATGAAGGTAGCCCTTGTTACCTGTGGTTACCATCATTATTATCGTCCATAACAATGTTCTTCCTACCTAGACTTACTCTGGGTAAAGCTTGGCTTTCCTTCTGAACAGCCTGTCTATAATCTAAGTTTATCTTTCCTACACCGAAATTGGCCAATTTACGTGGCACCCCTCACCACCATTGCTGGATGTGCCTCTAATCTAATTAGACTAATTTCAATTTCCTGGATTTAATTACTTTTAATTTAATTAATTTAGAATGCAGTACACTAGGTGATTAATTAGGAGATGTTACTGAGGGATTCGAAAGGTGAATTGCAGCATGTAAGTGTTTAAATATTATTGTGACCACAGCCACCAGTTGTCACTTTATACACAAGGCTGCCAAGGCCCTGGGAGGGGCAGAGCTTGGAGAACCGGGGTGGGCCAGGGACTCAGACAGAAGTCTCCTGGCAGCAAGCACAGAGGTCTTTCCTCTCACTGCTTTTGACAACTCCCAGAGGAGGCAAATAAGAGGCAGCCGATTCCAGTGACCAGCCAGTTGGAATCAAGTAGGAGGTGAGAGCACACTTGGTCTTTTAATAGAGCAATATTTTACTGGGTTTTTCATGTACATGGTAAATAAGCAAACCAATGGTCTCCCTCCAAGCTATTGCACACTTCCATTATTTTTCTTTTTTGCTACACACACTTACTGAGTACCTGGAATAATGAACAGTCATCACCATCACCATCATCTTAACACACATGTTTGTGGCCCTACATGCCAGATATTGTTCTGGATGCTTTTACATGGATTAGCTCATTCAGTTTTCATCGGAGTTAAGTACTGTCAGTGGAGTACTATTGCTTCCATTGTCTAGAGGAGGGATCTGAGGTACAGAGTTAACTCTGCCACGGATAACTATTATTTGTGTTGCACAAAGGGACAAGTCCTAGTGAATTTCAGGCCTGTGCCAGGCAGGTGGAGGACACAGTTTAGGGCTGGGCGCTTTAGGTCACACAGGTTTGCTATTCCACTTCCGAGAGGTAATAATAATACCAGCAAACACTTGCAGAGCCCTGACTGTGTGCCAAGTGTGCTTCTGAATCGTGTTGTGTACTCTGGACACGGCTGCCCTACCACTACTCCCTGAGGGTGGATTGAGCTATGGCTTTCTCATAGCTCTGTTCACGATTTAAGACTGCAGTTCTGATAGACCCTTGGAAGCAGAGCTGGGCCAGACCCTCTACTCTAAACTAACCCTGCAGCATGAGCTAGATCCTTCACTCTGAAATCCAGCTGCAACTCCAAGGTCACTCATTTTCCAAATGAATCCATGGGGCATTGTCAGGGTTTTGACCCCCATTCTCCTGGAATGTTGGGCTAGGATACAGGTAAGAAGCCAGCGTGGTGGAGGACTTCACTCTGATGCATGAGCAATGCCTGCTAGGCCTGGACCCTCTTGCAAGGAGAAGTAAAGACATAAGAGCTGTCTTCAGTATATTCCCTGTGTGGGGACCAGGGCCTCAGGGAGACTTTCCTCTTTCTAAATGAATTTTCTAATAGTCTGATCTATCTTAACTGCAGTGGACTTGTCAACAGGCCATTACTTGGGATATCCAAACAGAAACCAATTGACAATTTGCTCACTTGGTCTTCTCTTCCTGGAAGGCCCATTGCTATCCTTGTTGCCAGTTAACTCCTATTCAAATTTTAAGACTCAGTCCAAGCGTCACTTATTCCAGAAAGGCTTCCCTATAAACCCCAACCCAACCCCAGACTAGGCCAGATGTCCTTTGTGTTCCCATAATGTCTCAGGCATATCTTTATCATTACATTCACTATATATGACAAGGACCTGCATCTCTACCCTTTTTGTCAGTTAATGCCTATTCAACTTTTAAGACTCAGTCCAGGCATCACTTCCTCCAGGAAGGCTTCCCTGAAAACCCCAACCCAACTTCCAGACTGGGCCAGATGTTCTTTGTGTTCCCATAATGTCCTAGGCGTATCTTTATTATTGCACTCACTATATATTGCAATGACCCGCTTATGAGTTTGTATCCTCTACGTTCTGTCTATGTCACCACCCTCTTCAATAACTCCCCCATTTGGAGTATGGAGAAGCGAGGCTCAGGACCCTGCCCATGGAGCCAAGAGGAGACAAAGATGGCTAGGTCTGCCTTCCAAACCTAAAGACCACGATCTGTCCACTGTGGACACTGCAGGCCCCTCAGTTCTGTCTATTGTGAGGTCATGGGCTTGTGTGAGTCGTGGGCAACAAAAGCAGCAGAAGCAATGCCCTCGTGGCGTGCATGAGGGCCATCTTTGGAGCCATGCCAGCCTGCCAATCCTTGGCATACTCTGTACATAGATAACCACACAAGCTCACCTCATCTGCTCACACTCACCCTCTGAACACTTTTAAGGTCAAAGAGAAGGCAGGGAAAAATGAGAACCAGGACAGTCAAAGCCTTGGCCTCTCCTGGAGCTTTGGGGCTTGTTTCCAGAGCCAAAGCCCCTCTTAGCACCCTTATTCCTTCATTTAACAAAGGTGAGGAGAGCCCGGCCCTGTGGTTTCAAGGCTGGATTCCATTACTATTAAAACGACTGCAGGCCCTGAAAGATGAACTCAACAGTCACCCCTCTGAAAGCTGATCCGAGTGGAAAATCGAGTTAGAAAATTCTGCCTTCCCTTCCCTCACACCTCAGCAGATTAAGGGGAAGGCCTGATGCTGAGTTATGGGGATTTATGGGAATGTGCAGTTGCTGGCTTTTAAATGCTCACTCTTTGGAATGTTGGCAACCTTGCTTCCTATAAATCGTTGCTGGTATTTCTTAGCCTTTCCTTGCCAGCAACGCGGAGGCCTGCAACACCTTTTCCGTGCAGTAGCCTGTGAAAATATTGAAGTTGGGCCCAGAAAAACACCAGCATAGAAAGGGGAAACTTTGATGTTTGCTAGTTCTTCTCAGACAACTCTTGCCAAATCTTAATTTTTCCAGTTTACAAGTAAGGGATTCTGACCATCTGTCTGCTGTCAACCGATGTTTGTTTGGATGAAGATTTTATTTTTTTTCTCCCAATCTAGCACTCCTGTTCTTACAAGTAGTTTATTGGACTTCATAAATGTCAGCTTTTTGCAGGCATTTTGTAAGCAGCTTATGATTTAGTATTTAATCAAAATTGAGCAGTCAGCGTCTGTAATCAATCTGAAGCGGGAGTAACAATGAGATTGAAGCTCAAAATGCACCAGGACCACAATTTATGTCTCTCCCAACTATCATTATAAAAACTAAGTTCGCACCTGAAGGTCTGGGGTGGGTAGACAATGGAAGGAACCAACGCTTATTGGGCACCTACTGTGTGCCATTTTATGATTGTGTCAGTTAGTAATTGCCAAAATAATACTGTACAACAAACCGTCCCAAACTCAGTAGCTTAAAAAAAATCAGTGTTTCTAGCTTGTTGATCTAATGAGTCAGATGGGAGGTCCTCTTGGCTTTGGCGAAGCTCCTTACATGTTGGGACTGGGTCGGCTGTTGGGTGACCTTTGCTGGCCTTGTCTGGGGCAAGTAAGGCACATCAGCTCCATTCTGTGTGTTTCGCATCCTCCAGCAGGCTAGCTGAGGCACGTTCTCATGGCCACGACAGAGTGCAAAAGCAAGCAGACCCAGTCTCCGAGCACTTTCCCAAACGTCTGCTTGTGTCACATGTGTTAACATCCCACTGGCCAAAGCAAGTGGCGTGGCTGAACTCTGAATCACAGAGGGGATGTCTTCGTTCACTCAGGCTGCTCTAACGAAATTCCATAGACTCGGTGGCTTAGAAACAACAATTTATTTCTCAGAGTTTTGGAGGTGGGAAAGTCCAAGATCAAGGTGTGCAGGCAGATTTGGTGTCTAGTGAGGACCTGCTTCCTGGTTCATAGACGTTGTCTTCTTACTGTGTCTTCATGTGGCAAAATGGGCAAGGCAGCTCTCTGGGGCCTCTTTTAGAAGGGTAGTAATCCCATTCATGGAATTACTCATGACCTAATCATCTCCCAAAGCCCCCATCTTCTAATACCATCATGTTGGTGTTTATGTTTCAGCATATACATTTTGGGAGAAGGCAAACATTCCAACCACCACGGAGGGCCAGACTCTGTCTCTTCACAGCAGGAGGACTTACAAAGTCACAGGCAAAGTTCATGGGCACAGAGAAGGGTGACGAATCAGAGCCCTAAATCAATCAGTCTATCACAGTGATGCCGGAAGTCCCACGAAGGAGGTAATTATTATCACCCCCATATCCAGATGGAGAAATTCAGAGATTAAACCATTTGCCCAAGGTTCTCAGAAGTTAGCAAAGAAGTCAGGATTCTTTCTTGGCCCAAATCTTAAACAGTTTATTTTTGTCTCTCTGAATCTACTTTTCTCTAGAAATAGGTAAAGCAAGAGTAGGGGAAGGCTCTCAGAAATCATCAGTTTGCCACCCTCATTTTAAAGATGTCCTCTAGAAGGGGAGCTATTTGCCTAAGGTCTTTTACAGGGGAATGGAAGGACACAGGAAGGCTGAGCTTTCAGGATAGCACTCTTCCTGCGCCCAGAAGGAGCCATGCATCTCCAATCTGTCACAGTGCTGTCTCCTACAGGAAGCCACTGAGGACTTTAGGCACCCGCTCCCAGACACGAACACGGTACCCACTGGATAGGCTCTGCAGAGACCTGGCTTGGTCATGGCAGCCTTAGGAGAATGTAGCAAAATTACTGTAAGGGGCTCCCAGATAAAGCAAGGGTGGAAAGGCCTTTGTTAGGTTTACTAGGGAGGAATACTAAATGTTGCCAGCCTTTTACGTCATCATGATTAAATTCCTTCCTTGGTTGGTACTATGAACTGAATTGTTTCCCACCTCCACCAAATCCATACATTGAAACCCAAACTCCCAATGTGACTGTATCTGGAGACAGGATCTTTCGGAATTAAGGTAAATGAAGTCATAAGTGTGGGGCCCTAATCTAACAGTACTGTGCCCTTATACACAAGGAATAAAGAGAGATTTCTGCCAAGTGAGTCACCGCAAGAAGGTGACTGTCTGCAAGCCAGGAAAAGAGTCCTCACCAGAACTCAACTGTGCTGACACCCATCATGATCTCAGACTTCCGGTTTCCAGAATGGTGAGAAAACACACGTGTGTTGTTTCAGCCACCCAGTCTGTGGCATTTTGTTGTAGCAGCCTGAGCTGATTATGACAGATGAGGAATCAAATTATCAAAGGGTCATTTATATATTCTCTCAGGCATTTAACTTATATATATTAAGTTTATACTGTGTGCAAACTCTCCGTGCTACAGTGAGGTAGGAACCTGGGATTTTCCCTGGAAAGTGGAGGAATGGCCTTCCTTGTTGCCCTGATTTGCCCCCAGTCCTCCATGTAAGCTGCCAGCAAAGCCTTCACTGTGCAGATTTTTCCCTCTTGGCTTAATGAGCTAGTGGCTTGGGAGGAGGCAGGGATGGCCACCTGGCTGACTGTCCCCAGGGGAGTGGTGGGGCCTGTATTAGTCCATTTTTATGCTGTTGATAAAGGCATACCTGAGGCTGGGAAGAAAAGAGGTTTAATTGGACTTACAGTTCCACACGGCTGGGAGGTCTCATAATCATGGCAGAGGGCAAAAAGCACTTCTTACGTGGCAGCAGCAAGAGAGAATGAGGAATAAGCAAAAGTGGAAACTCCTGATAAGCCATCAGATCTCGTGAGACTCACTATCGTGAGAATAGCAAGGGAAAGACCAGGCCCCATGATTCGATTACCTCTCCCTGGGTCCCTCCCACAACATGTGGGAATTCTGGAACATACAATTCAAGTTGAGATTTGAATGGGTACATGGCCAAACTATATCATTCTCCCCCATCAGCCCCTCTAAAAACCTCATCTCCTCACATTTCAAAACCAATCACACCTTCCCATCAGCATTAACCCAAAGATCCACAGTGCTAAGTCTCATCTGAGACGATGCAAGTTCCTTCCACCTATGAGCGTATAAAATCAAAAGCAAGCTGGTTACTTCCTGGATACGATGGGAGTATGGCTATTGGGTAAATACAGCTCTTCCAAATGGGAGAAATTGACCAAAACAAAGGGGTTACAGGACTCACGTTAAGTCTGAAATCCAGTGGGGCAGTCAAATTTTAAAGCTCCAAAATGATCTCTTTTGACTGCAGGTCTCATATCCAGGTCATGCTGATGCAAGAGGTGGGTTCCCATGGTCTTGGGCAGCTCTGCCCTTGTGGGTTTGGAGGCTACAGCCTCCCTCCCAGCTGCTTTCATGGGCTGGCACTGAGTGTCTGTGGTTTTTCCAGGTGCATAGTGCAAGCTGTTAGTGGATTCTGGGATCTCGAGGACAGTCGCCCTCTTCTCACAGCTCCACTAGGCAGTGCCCCAGTAGGGACTCTGTGTCGGGGCT
Source organism: Aotus nancymaae (assembly GCF_030222135.1). Taxonomy (NCBI): domain Eukaryota; kingdom Metazoa; phylum Chordata; class Mammalia; order Primates; family Aotidae; genus Aotus; species Aotus nancymaae. The sequence goes on from NW_026988414.1 coordinate 68,356,588, forward strand.
CTGACCCCACATTTCCCTTCCACACTGCCCTAGCAGAGGTTCTCCATGAGGACTCTGCCCCTGCAGCAAACTTTTGCCTGGGCATCCAGGCATTTCCATACATCTTCTGAAATCTAGGCAGAGGTTCCTAAACCTCAGTTCTTGACTTCTGTGTACCTGTAGGCTCCACACCATGTGGAAGCTGCCAAGGCTTGGAGCTTCCACCTTCTGAAGCCACAGCTTGAGCTGTATGTTGGCCCCTTTCAGTCATGGCTGCAGTGGCTGGACGCAGGGCACCAAGTCCTCAGGCTGCATACAACACAGGGACCCTGGACCCAGCCCACAAAGCCACTTTTTTTCTCCTGGGCCTCTGGGCCTGTGATGGCAGGGGCTGCTGTGAAGGTCTCTGATTTGGCCTGGAGACATTTTCTCCATGGTCTTGGGGATTACCATTAGGATCCTTGTTATTTACGCAAATTTCTGCAGCTAGCTTGAATTTCTCCCCAGAAAATGGGTTTTTCTTTTCTACTGCATCATCAGGCTGCAAATTTTCTGAACTTTTATGCTGTGTTTCTCTTTTAAAATGGAATGCTTTTAACAGCACCCAAGTCACATTTTGAATGCTTAGAAATTTCTTCTGCCAGATACCTTAAATCATCTTTCTGAAGTTCAAAGTTCCACAAATCTCCAGGACAGGGGCAAAATGCTGCCAGTCTCTTTGCTAACACATAATAAGAGTCACCTTTGCTCCAGTTCCGAACAAATTCCTCATCTCCAACTGAGGCAGTTCCAAAAAAGTTCCTCATATCTGAGGAACACCATCTGAGGCCACCTCAGCCTGGACCTTATCGTCCATATCACTATCAGGTTTTTGGTCAAAGCCATTCAACAAGTTTCTAGGAAGTTCCAAACTTTCTCACATTTTCCTGTCTTCTTCAGAGCCCTCCAAACTGTTCCAACCTCTGCCTGATATCCAGTTCCAGAGTCACTTTCATATTTTCAGGTATCATATTTTCAGCAACACCTCATTCCTGGTACCAATTTACAATATTAGTCAATTTTTATGCTGCTGATAAAGACGTACCTGAGGCTGAGGAGAAAAAGAAGTTTAATTGGACTTACAGTTCCACATGGCTGGCAAGATCTCATAATCATGGCGGAGGGTGAAAGGCACTTCTTACATGGCAGCAGCAAAAGAGAATGAGGAAGAAGCAAAAGCGGAAATCCCTGACAAACCCATCAGATCTCATGAGACTTATTCACTATCACAAGAATAGCATGGGAAAAACCAGGCCCCCATGATTCAATTACCTCCCCTGGGCCCTTCCCACTACACATAGGAATTCTGGGAGATATAATTCAAAGTGAGATTTGAATGGGGACACAGCCAAACCATATCAAGGCCTTTAGCAGAGACTGCTGTGCCTGTTCTTACTATCCTGTGGAGCTCCTCAATAGGTCATGTGAGCAGTGAGTTTTTTTTTTTGGTACATCAAATCTGATGTTTCCTAAAGACTTCAGAATCATGGATTCCAAAGTCACAGAGAAGGGTGACGAATTCCAGGTCAACTGACCCTAACACCGTAGCTTGATTTTCACCTTGTTTTTCTTTTTCTTTTTTATTTTATTGTACTTTAGGTTCTGGGGTACATGTGCAGATCATGCAGGATTGTTGCATAGGTATACAAATGGCAAGGTGGTTTGCTGCCTTCATTCCTCCATCACCCACATCTGGTATTTCTCCCCTCATTATCCCTCCCCACCCTCTCCACCCACTGATGTCCCTCCCCTGGTGCCCCCTAACTGTCCGCAGTGTGTCATGCTCCCCTCCCTGTGTCCACATGTTCTAATTGTTCAACACCTGCCTATGAGTGATAACATGCAGTGTTTGGTTTTCTGTTCTTGTCTCAGTTTGCTGAGAATGATGGTTTCCAGATTCATCCATGTCCCTATGAAGGACACGAGTCATCGTTTTTTATGGCTGCATAGTATTCCATGGTGTATATGTGCCACATTTTCTTTATCCAGTCTATCATTGATGGACATTTGGGTTGGTTCCAGGTCTTTGCTATTGTAAACAGTGCCGCAGTGAACATACATGTGCATGTGTCTTTATAATAGAACAATTTATAATCCTTTGGATATATACCCAGTAATGGGATTGCTGGGTCAAATGGAATTTCTATTTCTAGGTCCTTGAGGAATCACTACACTGTCTTCCACAATGGTTGAACTAATTTACACTCCCACCAATAGTGTAAAAGTGTTCCTAGTTCTCCACATCCTCTCCAGCATCTGTTGTCTCCAGATTTTTTTAATGATCTCCATTCTAACTGGCATGAGATGGTATGTCAATGTGGTTTTGATTTGCATTTCTCTAATGACCAGTGATGATGAGCATTTTTTCATATGTTTGTTGGCCTCATAGATGTCTTCTTTTGTAAAGTGTCTGTTCATACCTTCACCCACTTTTGAATGGGTTTGTTTTTTTCTTATAAATATGTTTTAGTTCTTTGTAGATTCTGGATATTAGCCCTTTGTCAGATGGGTAGATTGCAAAAATTTTTTCCCATTCTGTTGGTTGCCGGTTCACTCTAATGATTGTTTCCTTTGCTGTACAGAAGCTCTGGAGTTTTATTAGGTCCCATTTGTCTATTTTGGCTTTTTTTGCTGTTGCTTTTGGTGTTTTAGCCATGAAGTCCTTGTCTATGCCTATGTCCTGAATGGTTTTGCCTAGGTTTTCTTCTAGGATTTTTATGGTGTTAGGTCTTATGTTTAGATCTTTAATCCACCTGGAGTTAATTTTAGTGTAAAGTGTCAGGAAGGGGTCCAGTTTCTGCTTTCTGCACATGGCTAGCCAGTTTTCCCAATGCCATTTATTAAACAGGAAATCATTTCCCCATTGCTTGTTTTTCTCAGGTTTGTCAAAGATCAGATGATTGTAGATGTGTGGTGTTGCTTCTGAGGCCTCTGTTCTGTTCCACTGGTCTATGTCTCTGTTTTGGTACCAGTACCATGCTGTTTTGATTACTGTGGCCTTGTAGTATGGTTTGAAGTCAGGCAGCATGATGCCTCCAGCTTTGTTCTTTTTGCTTAGGATTATTTTGGCTATGTGGGCTCTCTTTTGGTTCCATATGAAGTTTGAAGTTTTTTCCACTTCTGTGAAGAAGGTCACTGGGAGCTTGATGGGGATGGTGTTGAATCTATACATTACTTTGGGCAGTATGGCCATTTTCACAATGTTGATTCTTCCCAACCATGAGCATGGAATGTTTTTCCGTCTGTTTCTCTCTCTTATTTCATTTAGCAGTGGTTTGTAGTTGAGGTCCTTTACATCCTTTGTTAGTTGTATTCCTAGGTATTTTATTCTCTTTGTAGCAATTGTGAATGAGGGTTCACTTTTGATCTGGCTCTCTGTCTGTTATTGGTGTATAGGAATGCTTGCGTTTTCTGCACATTGATTTTGTATCCTGAGATTTTGCTGAAGTTGCTTATCAGTTTCAGGAGATTTTGGGCTGAGATGATGGGGTCTTCTAAATATACAATCATGTCATCTGCAAATAGAGACAATTTGGCTTCCTCTTTTCCTAATTGAATATCCTTTATTTCTTTTTCTTGCCTGATTGCTCTGGCTAGAACTTCCAGTACTATATTGAATAAGAGTGCTCATAGAGGGCATCCTTGTCTAGTGCCAGATTTCAAAGGGAATGCTTCCAGCTTTTGCCCGTCAGTGTGATATTGGCTGTGGGTTTGTCATAAATAGCTTTTACTATTTTGTGATATGTACCATTGATACCTAGTTTATTCAGAGTTTTTAGCATAAAGGGCTGTTAAATTTTGTTGAAGGCCTTCTCTTCATCTATTGAGATGATCATGTGGTTTTTGTCTTTGGTTCTGTTTATATGATGGATTACATTTATAGACTTGTGTATGTTGAACCAGACTTGCATCCCCAGGATGAAGCCTACTTTATCATGATGAATAAACTTTTTGATGTGCTGTTGCATTCTGTTTGCCAGTATTTTATTGAAGATTTTTGTGTTGATGTTCATCATGGATATTGGCCTGAAGTTTTCTTTTTTGGTTGTGTCTCTGCCGATTTTGGTATCAGGATGATGTTGGTCTCATAAAATGAGTTGGGGAGGATTCCCTCTTTTTGTATTGTTTGGAATAGTTTCAGAAGGAATGACACCAGCTCCTCTTTTTATGTCTGGTAGAATTCGTCTGCAAACCCATCTGGAACTGGAGTGTCATGGAAAATGCCCCAGGAGCTGGAAGGGAATTGCTAACCAAGAGCAGAAAGCACTGACTGGTTAGACCAGCAGGGAGGGGGCAGTGGCTGAAATGGATACAGGGAGAAAAAAGATGGCTCAGTATCTTTTTTGCTTCTAGCTCAAAGAATCAGCCTCACATTACAAAGTTTGGTAAAAATTGTAACGAGTGAAGCTCAAATGAGAAACCAAGGTATTCCTAAGAATTGAACTTGCCAGTGCCTGCTGTGTCCACACCCGGTCTTGCCTCAGCCTCCTTGGCCTCTCCCCTCCCTGGCCCTTCTTCCCTCTGGATGATCCTTACCCACAGCCCCCACCGACCAACCTGTGCACCCGCATTCCCTTGGCTCCTCCCAGACTTCAGTATCCATCTCTCCATCCTGACCTCTCTGTGGGCATCATGGTGTCAGGGAAAGAGCTAGCCTGACCTACGTTAGACTCCACTCAGTGGCTGTTAGGAAACCTCTGTAAGCCTCAGTTTCCTCCTCTGTAAAATGGTGGGACACAGGTTATCATGTGGTTGCTATAAACACCTACGGTCACACCCAAAAGGATGTCTTTCTCATGGATATTAAATTAATATTCTTTAATTGGCCCCTCCCTATCAGACTCCCTCCCTACCCCATGTGTATCTGAGTCTTCCTAGCACTTTGGTATCCTTTCAATAATTCACCATTAATGGTTTATTAAACAGAGGCTTCCTAATGGGCTGTTATTGACCTGATAAAGAGTGCATCTTCCACTGTGGGGTTGCCCAGGCCCTCGACGGGAGAGTAAATGATGGGAGAGGCTGACTGTGATGGTGTTCTCTGGCCAAGAGGGAGTGGCCCAAGAGCAAAGCCCAATACCGTCACCTTCATGCCTTGGGAAACGTCTTAGACTCCTGAAAGCTCAGTTTCTGCGAAATGGGATTGATATCACCTTTGCCATGAGGTTTCTATGAAATTGAATCAATGTAGGTGACACTCCTAGCTCCTCACACCTCTCCAATCTGCGTCTAGGGCTCAGGCCAGCCCCAACTCTGGGGAATGGTTTAGTTAACCCCCTGGGCTATCTGCGGGACTACAACACCCATGTAGCTCCCTTGATTGAAATCTCACTGTAACGGGTTTGTTCCTTTGAGTCTTAATGAGCAACTCCGCCTCCAGAGGTCTCTGTGATAAAGAGAAGTGCCTCTGTCCACCAAAATCTCCTGGTGGCTGACTACTACGAGGCAGGGCAGTGAGGTGGAGGGAGTCCCAAGGGAGGGGTTGAGATTCCTGGCACCAGTTCTGATGCTGACTCTCTTGCTATGTGACCTTGGATAAGTCATTTCCCGTCTCTGGATTTCAGCTTCCTCGGTTGTAAAATCAAGGGCTTAGCTTGTATGGAATCTAGGATTTGCTCCATCTGCGACTACAATTAGCTCAAGAAATTAGTTTTGAGATTCCTAATGGGGTTCCAAAGAAGCAGTCCTCAGATTGATCGATTTTGATGAGGTGTGTGGTGAAAGGGCAGAAGCAAGGGCCAGGGCAGGCGGCCTTTGTACAGAACCTGTGCTTACTCACACCTGTCACACCCGATGGCGCCAATCAAAGCTCCTCATTGGCTGGCCGATTCATTGATTCATTCATTTTCTTTATAGAGCTTCCTCTGACCATACCAGCCCAGAGTGTTCTCTCTCCTCTTTGACCCTCCATGGCTCTTCCTGTGACATCTCCTCCACTATCTCTTGGTGGCCTTGGCCACTCTGCAGATGGCCCTGTACCTGCCATACTTTCCCTCACTGTTCCCTCTCCCTGAAGGTTCCTTCCTGTCTATCTCTACCTCCCAAAGGTCTTAGCCATCATTTAAGGGCCTGCTCAGAAGCCACCTCCTCCAGGAAGTCTTCCTAAGCTTTTAATTCAAAACTCTCTCCCTTGCACTCTCTCTATGCCTATTAACATTCTTCAATGTCTTCCCATTGACACGGAACTAGGCCAGAACCCTCAGTGTAGCTCCCCAGGCTCATCTCTCATCATTCTCCTCCCCCACAACCCAGCTCTAGTTATGCCAGGGTGTCTCTCAGGTTCTTAAGTTGCGGCTTCTGCCTGGGGGTTCTGTTCCTCACCCCGTCCCCATCGTGAGGATACTTAATGACTTTAAAACTCAGCTCACATCCCGGGTACCGGCAGGAGTTTATTGTACTCATCTTTTGGTCTGTATTCTCTGTTTTGTACTGACTCAGTCTTGTCCATGACTCTAGTGACACTGGCTTATTTGTCTTGGAAGTCTCACTGCCTTGCCTATGACCTAGAACATAGTAGGTGCTCAGTAAACATAACAGTGAAGGGAATTCTCGTCTGTGTTCATCACAGCACCCAGGAGGAGCTGGGGCCCTCGGCAGGTGTGTTGATCGGGCAGTTGCTTAAAAGCTTTGTTTGTAGCAGCCCTGCAAACTGGCTTGGAACTGGCTGAGCTGGAGTCTTGGAACTGGCTGAGTTGGAGAAGTGGCTCCTGTGCTAAGTGTGCATGTGTATGTGAGTGTGTGTGTGTGTGTGTCTGCTTGTGTGTCTTCTCTGTGGGCATGTCTGCTGGGGTCTGGATGTCTGCCATGCGTGGGGGAAGATTGAGTTCCCCAGGATCTCATGCCTCTCGCCTGCCTTCCAGATGTTTCTTCCTGGGCACTAAACCACCAGCCCAACAGCTCCAGTCAACACAGACATGCTCTTGGAGGCCCCTCCACAGCCCCGCAAAGAGACAACATTCCGCAGAGGACCAGGGCGTGGCCTTGGGGCTGGAGAGCCCTGTGTTCTGCATGTAGCCTTGGACGGGTCTCTGGTATCTTGGCTCCTCTGGGGTAATTACTTATGCAGGGCTTCCCTTGTGCCAGATGCAGAGCGAAACACCTTGTTTGAATTATCTGATTTAATCTTCATAAACATGGTAGTTTGCAGAGGAAAACTGAGGCATAGAATGGTTACATTACTTGTCTCAGATCAAAAAACAGATGAGTAAAGAGCAGGTGGATGAGGTCAAGGAGTCAGAGCTCAAAGCCCATGTTCTTGAGTGCTCCGCCCCACTCCTTTTCATAGAGTAAAGTCTGATAATGCCTTCTTGCAGGATACTGAATTAATAAAAGTTAAATGGCACCTATGAAGTGACTGGCACATTGCAGGCGTGGAATCCATGGAAGCTGATATAATCAATATCTAATTCAAGCCTCCTCTTTTAAGGGTGAGGAAACTGAGGCATGGTTTATGTATATGAGTTGATAGTCAGCGTTGAGTATGGTAGTCTCAAAGTCGTGTCACCTGATGCCAACCAGTTTCATTGTTCATTGTGCTGCGCCTTGTCAGGTAAAATTCAGAAAGAAAGGTAACCTAATATTTTGGAAGAATCAAGACTAGGAGAACAATGGGGCGAAGAGGCACTTGAAAATATGTGAGGAGCCAGACTTTTCCCTATAACTTCCCAACCACCAGCAATGAAGGTCTTAGGATCCCAGTTTGCAATTTATGTATCTGGTCTCAGAGAACGCTTGCCTGGGGCCTTTGCATGATGAGAGAGGGCTGGGATTTGAACTCTAGCCTGTCTTACTCCGAGACTAGTGTTCTGTTTTGTTTTTTCTACATTCCCAGCTCAAAAGTGGGGCCCAAGAGCAAGGCCACAGTAGACACAATTGTGACTACAGATTGTGGTGGGGATGGGGTTGGGGGGCTCTTTGTTGCTGCTACTCCTTCATAGCATGGGGGGAGCTCCTGGGGCAGTGTGCCCTAGGGGAAGGGCAGCCCTTGAAACAGGAAGTGGCTGGTCTTTTCCTGAGCACCAAGGAAGCCAAGAAGAGCCATGGATCCAAGATAGCCTCTCGGGCCCCTTCTGCCTAGTAGGGTGACTTTCAAATGTCAGGAAGTTGATGTTGTACCCATAGGGTTGGAGGGTTGTATGCCAGTGGCAGATAGAAAATATCTCAGAAACCTCAGTCTTTATTTTAAAAATGCATGCCGAATTTAAAGAAATATATTTCTTTTCCACAGCATATTCACGTGTACCTGTTTGTTTGTGTGTAGGTGCACACGAGTGTGTACGCACATTGCAATTCTGTAACTAACCACTGTTCTGGGAAGGGCTGTTGTGCTTTTGCTATAGCTCCCTATACTCCCTGGAACCCTGCCATGTATTCGTTACCCTCGCCTCACCCGGTGTGTGTATACTACCTGGTAGGTCAAATAATTCCATTTCCTGAGCGTAGGGAGGAACTGCCAAACAGTTAAGGTCTAAAGGGGCATGGTTCATGGTGAGGATCTGCTCAGTGTCACTGAGCTGAAACAGGAAGTTACAAGATTGCCTGTGGTCACCCAGTAACTGTGAGACTCGAACTCTGATCCCTAAGTCCTAGTTCAGCACACATCTCCACCACCTCTGGGCCAGCTCCTGGGAAACAGAACATACCTGGTCATACTTGTTGCCTTCTCTGCCTACTTGGTACGTTGCTGGGAAACAGGGCTTCTCTCTGGGAGCCCAACATTCTGGCAATCAAATAAAAGGTATGACTTGTCCCCACCCCACTCCTGTCCACGATGGTGGCTGAAACGCTGCAATTCCCACACCTCAGCTCTCCCACTTGCCCTTTTGGATTTCTGGACAGGTGGGTGAGAAATATGTGATCTGTTTGGACTTGAGCAAGATATTTGGCAAGGTGTCTCACGCTCATCTCAAGGTGAAGGGTTAGGACTGGGTGCTGGCACAATTCAATGGATTAGGAACTGGTTAAAGGACCATACCCAAATGGAATGGACAAATCTAACAACATCACCCTAGATGAGGCTCTCTAGTGGCATGCCAAGGGACTCTGTCTTTGGCCGTATCTTATTCAGCATTTTTATCAATGACTGGAATGAAATAGGTGGAGGGAAGGACGAACATTTATTGAGAAACTCCTGTGTCAGCAACTAATGCCAATGTTTTACAAGCTTATTTCTTTAATTCCTCATAGCAGGACTGTAGGAGAGGTTGTCTTACCCTTTCACAAGCCACGAAATAAATATGTAACAGAGGGCAAGCAACTTGCCCAAGGTCTCACAGGCACTGATGCAATAAGATTGGGAATCCAGATGGATCTGACTCTGAAGGCTGGGGCTCTGTGTCACATGTGACACTAAACTGTCTTATCACTGAGGGGCATGTGGGAAGGTCAGAGGGATGGGCAACACCAGGAAGCTGAGGGGCAGGTCCGAAAAGGCCTGAAATTAACACTGGGCCAAAATGACTACACATCAAGATGCAGGGTGATAGAGACCTTTGCTCACACTGGGGCTCAGATGCTCACCAGACACACACAGGATGTGGGATACCTGGGTTGACAGCACAAGTGAAAAGGTGTTGGGTTTTTAGTTGACAGGAAGTTTCACATGAGTCAACGGTGGGATGTGGTAGCCAACAGAGCTAATGTCACCGTGGCCTCCACGCGTGGAGGTACAATGAACAGAGCGAGGGCAGAGCTGCTCCTTAGTCAGCGTGTGTCCAGGAAGTGGAGCTCAGGCCTGATGACCTCAGTGGAAGGCGGGCATTGAAGACCTGCCGAGCTCTCGGAGGGCAGGGGAGAGGGGCTGCTTGCCATTGCTGCTGCGCGTTCCTCCGCTCACCCTTTGTCGTTACCAAAATCACCAAAGCTTATTAATACCTTTCTGAGAAGTTATGGCCATCTCTTGATTTTTACGCATTTGCCTTTCATCCTCTGAGAATGTGCTACTCAGTCAGTTTTGAGTTTTTATTAACGTAACCTGAGTAAAGGCAGGGAGTCTCTGTGACCCAGTCTCTACATTAAGTAATAGCCAAAGAAGTGCAATCCAGTAATCAAAAGAAAGTGAAAAAGATTTTCAATCTTTACGCACATCTCTGAAAAGAATGGAAAGAATGAGACCTGCTTTTAGTTCTCTGTCTCATTACCTTGTGCTTCAAAAATCATCCACCCTGCAAAACACTCCAAACTCTCCTATATCCAGTTAGCCTATTACGCCATCTCTCTTTGGTCCTTCCCTATCTCCATTATTTAGATGGGCGTAACATCCGTGTTTTCACTGTCTTTTTCCCTTTTTCTCCTCCTTGACTCCATTCTTCTTTAGTTTTCTTTCTAGTTTACTTCGGACTCAAATTCCTTGTTACAAAGGAGAAGTCGGGAACTGACCTAGCAAACCGGAATACCGCCCCTTCCTTCCCATCTCTGCAGCACTGCCCACCGCTCCCTATCCTCCTGGGAACTGGGATGGCCAAGATGGAACTCTTTTTTGAGAGCTGGGGGAGGAGAAATGCAGCAGGCAAGGAAGACAGTTTTGGTGGTGGGTGGGAAGGATGGCAGGGATGCTGGGACCATTCTACATACCAACCTTGTCCTCATCACATTAGCACGTGGGCGCTGTCGGTGAAAGAGCCTGGCCACCCATGTGTGACAAACCCCAACACAGACTGCCATGCGAGAGCTACTTGCAGGGAATGGCAGCAAGGTGAGGCCCCGCCTTACCCATCAGATCCTCATTGCCGTGCATGGTTGATTTTCATTACCTTGCTGGTCTCCTCTGCTTTGCAGAGTTGACCGTTTTTGTAATAGCATGCCTTGAGATCTACTCAGAAATGGCAGACTGGGAGAGATGGCACTGCCACATATTCCACATGCTCTCCCACACTTCCCAGCCTCCTAGGTGAAGGCTGTGTGGCTTGTTCTGACCAATGCAGGCACACCTCGGGGATACGCAGGTTCCATTCCAGACTACCCCCAATAAAGTGAGTATCTCAATGAAACAAGTCATTCAATTTTTTTTTTTTTTGGTTTCCAGGTGCACGTAAGTTATGTTTACGCTATACTATACACTGTTAAGTAAGCAATAGCATTATGCCTAAAAAATTATGTACATATCCTAATTAAAAATACTTTATTGCTTAAAAATACTTTATTGCTAAAAAAATACGAATGATCTGAGGCTTCAGTGAGTTGTAATCTTCTTGTTGATGGAAGGTCTTGCCTTGATGCTGATGGCTGCTAACTAATCAGGTTGGTAGTTGCCAAAGACTGGGATGGTAATTTCTTAAGAGAAGATAACAATGAAGTTTGTCATATTGATGGACTCTTCCTGTCAAGAAAGTTCCCTCTGTAGCATGCGATGCTATTTGATAGCATTTTATCCACAGTAGAACTACTTTAAAAACTGCAGTCCATCCTCTCAAACCCTGCCTCTGCCTTATCAACTAAGTTTATGTAATGTTCTAAGTCCTTTGTTTTCATTGCAACAGTGTCCACAGCATCTTCATGAGGAGTAGATGCCATCTCGAGACACCACTTTCTCTGCTCATCCATAAGAAGTAACACCTCATCTATGAGTTCAAGTTTTATCATGAGACTGCAGCAGTTCATTCCCATCTCCAGGCTTCACTTCAAATTCTAGTTGTCTTACTATTTCCAGCACATCTGCAGATACTTCCTCCACTGAAGTCTTACACCTCTAAAATTCATCCTTTAGGGTTAAAGTCAACTTCTTCCAAACTCCTGTCCATGTTGATATTTTGACTTCCTCCTATGAGTCAAGAATGTTCTTAATGGCATTTAAAATGGTGAATTGTTTCCAAAATATTTTCAATCAACTTTGCCCAGATCCATCAGAGGACTCACTATCTATGGCAGCTTTGACCTTATGAAATGGGTATCTTAAATAATAAGACCTAAAAGTGAAAATGTCTCCTTAATCCATGGACTATAGAATGATGTTAGCAGGCATTAAAAACAACATTCATCTTTTTGCTCATCTGTATCAGAGCTCTTGTGTGACCAGGTGCATTATCAATGAGCAGTCATATTTTGAAAGCAGAAATCTCACTTTTTTTGCAATAGATCTCAACAGTGGGCTTAAAATATTCAGTAAGCCATGTTGTTAACAGACATGCCATCTTCCTGGCTTTGTTGTTCCACTGATAGAGCATAGACAGGGTAGATTTAGCATAATTATTTGGAATTTTGGAATGATAAAAGAGTATTGGCTTAATGTAAAGTCATCAGCTGTATTAGCCCCTAACAAGAGAGTCTCCTTGTTATTTGAAGCTTTGAAGCCAGGCATTGACTTCTCTCTGGCTAGGAAAACCCTAGATGGCACCATCTTCCAATAGAAGGCTGTTTCATCTATGTTGAAAATCTGTTTTTTAGTGTAGCCACCTTCATTAAATATCTTAGCTAGGATAACTTGCTGCTTCACCTTGCTCTCTTACGTTCTGGAGATGGCTTCTCTCCTTACGCCCCATGAACCAACCTCTGCGAGCTTCCAGCTTTCCTTATGCAGCTTCCTCAGCTCTCTCCACCTTCACAGAATTGGAAGAGTTAGGGCCTTGCTCTGGATTAGGCTTTGGCTTAAAGGAATGTTGTGGCTGGTTTGATCTTCCAATCAGACCACTCAGACTTTCTCCATATCAGCAATAAGGCTGTTTCATTTTCTTATGACTCATGTGTTCACTGGAGTAGCACTTTTGTTTCCTTCAAGAACTTTTCCTTTGCATTCCCAACTTGGCTAACTGTTTGGTGTGAGAGGCCTAGCTTTCAGCCTGTCTTGGCTTTTGACACACCTTCCTCACAAGCTTCACCATTTTTAGCTTTTGATTGAAAGTGAAAGATGTGCTACTCATTTTTCCACTTGAAGACTTAGAGGCCATTGTAGGGTTATTAACTGGGCTAATTTCCATATTTTTGTGTTTCAAGAAATAGGGAGGCCCAAGGAGAGGGAGAGAGACGGGGATTGGCCAGTAGGAGCAGTCAGGACACACACAACATTTATCAATTAAGTGATAACGGTGCCCCAAAGTAATTGCAATAGTAACATCGAAGATCACTGATCACAGATCACCATAACAGATGTCATAATAATGAAAAAGTCTGAAATATTGCAAGAATTACCAAAATGTGACACAGATATAGGAAGTGCACATGTGTTATTGGAAAAATGGCACCAACAGATTTGCTTGACGCAGGGTTGCCACACATTTTCCGTTCGTGAAAAACACACAATATCTGTGAAGTGCAATAAGATAAAGTATGCCTGTAGACTGAGGCGGATGCAGTTACGAGCTGCTGTGGCTCCTTCTTGTCTTCTGCGGCGGTGAGGACTTGGAGGCCCTGCGTGCTCAATGGCCTGCAGAATGCGGGAGGGTCCCCCACTCCATGTCATTCTCCATGAGTAAGAAATAGGCTTTCATTATTTTAAATCTCTGAGATTTCAGGGTTGTTACTTCAGCATAGCCTGGCCTATCGCAGCAAATACCCAGAACGTTGGAGTTCACTGAATAATTGCCGCTCTTGAGATCTTTAACATGATGAAGGAAAAGGCTGCCTCTTGAGCCACTCAGGGCAGTTGATTGACGCTTTCCGTCACTGTCATCATCCAGCCCAGATGGCACTTCCTGTTTGGTAACACCTCACGTGGACTCCTTCGTCCCCCACCAACTCTGCCAGTCACCATCCTACACAGTCAAATGTGCACAGTATTAGAGGTTTGCCAAGAACACATCCTTGTGTCTGCCAAGGAGTGTCTGTTTGAGGAAGAACATTCTGACAAAGAATGTTCACAGACAAAATGACTGCCGTGGGAGACAGTCAAATCTTTGTCTCTGCGATGAGCAAGTGGAGGTTGGATGGCCACTGGGAAGAGGGGGTAGGGGTCCTGAAGATGGGATGCCAGTCTCAGGTGGGAAGGGGTGGGGCTGGGAGGAGCAGGATGAGCAGGATGATTTTTAAGTCCCTTCCAACCTTGACACTCTCGAGCTTAATGCCTAACTCGGTATTTTCTTTGAAAGCGTATGAAGGAATACATTTCAGTCACGAAGAAAGCAAAGAACTTACGAAATAAAATAGCCTGACTTAATGACCAAGTAAGAATTATAACACGGATTCTTTCTGAAAGGTATAGCCTCATCAATGTTCTCAGCTCTCATGAGGCTGACGGATGGTGATGAGTGGTCAGGAAGGCATGTGACGCATATCCGTAATTTACACACCAGCCACAAAGAGGGCTGAGCTCAGGGAGGAGTCAGAGCCTTGAGACAGGCAGAAGCCATCATGATAACAGCCCCTTGCAAGGACACCCGGTGCTTTATCAAGCACAAAGTGCTCCCCCTGACATCCTGAGTGCTCAGAAACTTTTATCTCTGAGCTTTTTATCATAGATCACAGATTATCTTATATCTCTGAGCTCTTTTATCATAGCCTCAGGAGAGGACTGCTATTCCTATTTTATAGATGGGTAGGGAGTTTCCATCAATTTCCCCAAGATTACATAGTGAGTAAGGGGGAGATCCAAGACTTGAATCCAGATCCTGCTGCTCAAAGTGGTGGGCTTTAAAATAAGAGAACACACTTGCTCCTGGCACTGGAAGCTGAGGCTGCAATTCGTTCACAGGCTCTCAGGTTCTTGAGGAACTTCCACTTTCTGTGTGTGAGGTTGGTTGTGGGCAGATATTACAGGGACAGGCTGGCTCTGAACTGCCTTGGAGAAAAGAAGGATTTGTTTGGGGAAAGCAATGGACCGGGAGACAGAACATCCTGTAGTACAGGCCCTGAATCTTTTTCTGACCCACTTCATTACCAAGAAACCTCAGTTTGCTCATCTGAAGATAGGAGGGAAGATGTTGATCTGGTCTACCATGAAGAATTTCTGTGAGGATCCAATGAGAGGATGGGGTGCACATGTTTTGAAAACCAACAAAAAGCTGTAAAGAGCTATAGAAATCTAGGGTTCTTGTTTCAATTAAGAATGCACTTAGCTAGGCCAGGCACTGTGGCTCACACCTGTAAATGCCAGCACTTTGGGAGGTCAAGGCAGGTGGATCACCTGAGGTCAGGAGTTCAAGAACAGCCTGACCAATATGGTGAAATGCCGTCTTTACTAAAATTACCCAGGCGTGGTGGCATGCACCTTTAGTCCCGGCTACTCAGGAGGCTGAGACAGGAGAATTGCTTGAACCTGGAAGGTGGAGGTTATAGAGAGCTGAGATCCTGCCACTGCACTCCTGACTTGGCAACAGAATGAGACTCCATCTCAAAAAAAATTATATAAAATAATTAAAAAAAAAAAAGAATGCATTTAACTGCAAGTAAAAAAGCAGCCAGCTACAGTGGCTTCAACAGATGTTGCTCTGATTTTCCTATGACATAAGAAGTGCAGGGTGGGTAGTACAGGGCAGGAGAGAATGAGTTAACAATGTTAATGGGGGCCTGGCCCCTTTCCCTTCCTCCGTTCAAACTCCATCCTCACACATGCTACCTTATATGCACAAGGTGGGTACTGCCCCTCTGGGCTTTATGTTCCAGTAGCAGGTGGGAAACAGAAGGGAGAAGGAGGAAGAGTTGGTACCTACATTAGGAATGCAAACATTTTCTTAGAAATGCAATAATTTTAATCAAATGATAGCCCTCTAGGTACAAGGGAGGCTGGAAGAGTGAAGATTTTTGGCTGGACACACCACTAAACGGATCCAGGGTTTTGCTGGAAAGGAAGGGTGGGGATGGATTGCAGGTGACAGCCGGTGGTGCCTTCCACAAGTTCCAATACCAAGATGGGCAGTGAATCCACAGGGATCTTTTAAATTTAGTTTTGGGATTTGAGTGAAAGCAAATTGGGTTGCCTCACCCTTTGAGGGAAAAGTGGATCCATAGGATTCTACTGTCAGAAAAAGAAACAGAGTCACCTTGAAGACAAGAGGTGAGAGAGTGCTGCTGCAGGTCTGGAGGGCCAAGTGGATGGAGGCTCAGCCTCGCTCTGTCTCCCCTTTGTTCACTTTCATTAGCCCGTTCCCTTGGGCTGGGAGAGCTGGATCCAGGGAGCTCATTAATAGCCTCTGGGTTTGTGTGTGTCTCCACCAGAAGAAGTCTAACCACAGACTTCCTCTTGACTCTTGGCAACAGGGAGAAAACAAAACCACAGCAGCTTTCATTGCTGAAAAGGACAAAACTGACTTGTTTGCTTAATAAGCCCAGACGGAAGAACTTTATTTCTGGGAGGAAGTGCTAAAGACTCCAGTCCGAGGGGTCATGATTGGGCCGTAAAATTGCCGGACTCTGCAATGAGACATCCTGGGTTGACGGTTTAGAGGTTGAGGGATTGGTGAGAGGAGGCCATGCGTCCAGGGGTCAGTAGGATGCGGGGCAGAAGCCTGAGCTGAGGACAGGTGGGGCTCTGCAAAATGGATCTGCTTGGGGAAACTGAGGCCTTCTCCCACCTCCCACAACATCCAGGCCTTTTTTTGCCACTTCTGGTTTCCAAAAAATCCATTTATGTATTTATTTTCCCTTTTTCTTATTTTTCCTTATTAAATTCATCTATTGATTAATTCCCATTTCATACTCTTTTTTGTCTGCTTGTATTTCTAATTTCTTATGATGTATAATCAGTGCCTTTATTATGGGCTTTCTTCTTTAGTAAGAAAGCCGTTTCAGGCAATACGTTTTCCTGTGTGTTAAGCTTTTTTCAAGATCTCATAGGTTTTGAAATAAAATGTTCCCCTTTTCATCTGTTTCTAGGTGAGTTTTAATTTCATTTTAATGTTTCCTTTGATCCATGGGTTACCTAGAAGTATGTTTCTTAATTTCTAAGTAGTTAAAAATATTTTCAGCCACATTATTATTTTGTTTTAATTTAAAATTTTGAGGTTATAGTAAGAGATTTGTGGCTTGTAAAGTCTTTAATTTTAAATTAAATCTTTTTTCCTTGTTTCCAAGTATGTGTTCAGACTTTATAAATGTTCTGTGGGGCAGGAAAGGCTGAGCTCGTTGGGTTCACGCAGGAAAGAATGGAATTCTAGAACGTGCTAGCTCTGGAGACATGCTACCCCATTTCCAGTCTGGCTTCTACCCCTTTCCAGCTGTGTGTCCTCGGATGAAACACAGAATTTTCTGAGCTTTCTCTTCATTTAAAAAATGGGAAAAATAAGAATATCCACTTTCCAGCATTGCTGTGAAGATTAAATGAAATTACGTACTTAAAAATGCCTAGACTGCTGCCTGGTATGGATAAAAAACCAAAGAGAAATATTGCTTTTTTTTTTTTTTGCTTTTCCTGAGAAAAGGAGGAAGCTTCACTGTTTGTGTTTTCAGCTTTATCCTAACTCAGAGCTGTGGTTGCGGGTTGTTGTGGGAACTGGGAGGAAAGAGGAAATGGATGGCATAGTGAGGCAGTCACGTTTCCTTCCACGGAAGGCACCTGGAGCCAGGGGGATGGGGCTGCTTGGCCAAGGAAACGTAGCAATTTAGTGGCAAAGCCAGGCCTCAAACCCAGGTCTCACCTGCTCATTCCTGCCCGCTCTGCTGGCAGGTTGCTCTAGTTTCTCCCTTGAAAGAAGAGATAGTTGACCGCAGATTCGCCTCTACGTTGTAGGGAAGGCTGGAAGCTCTCAGCAGGCGGCAACCTCAGAGCTTCATCATGTTACACCCTGCTGTCTGGGAAAGGGGAACTCTGAGGTCAGTAAGTTCCAAAAGAAGCCACAGAAAGAGGGTTGAATTGGGAGTGGTGGGAAGCCCTGGGCATTGCTGTTCCATTGCTCAGTGGTGGCAGGGGAAGAAGCCAGCCCTCTAAGGCACCCTGGGGGGGTGTCTGTCTGCACCCCTCTAGGCTTCAAGCCTTCACTGCCTGCGTGACTTGCTTCCCAAGCCCTGGGACTAACCGTGGCAAAGGCAGATCCTCGAGAGGCCCCCATCTTCATTTGCCTGGCAGGCCGGTCCTCCGTGGAGCAGAGCTCAGGGGCAGGTGCCCTCTGTTACAGATCAGGGCGGCTCAGTAACACGGAGGTGCTCATGGAGAAACTGGGGTGACAGCCTTAGCAGCGCTGAGGAGGCCTAATTAAGAAGTAAGGCAAAACGAGCTGCGTTGCTCGGCTGTGCTGCCAGCTGACATGTGAGAGGGGCTGGCACAGTGCCCTGCAGCCAGGAGCCACAAAGAGCTCAGGAGTCATGGGAGCTTCTTTATGGCAGGAGGCTGGGGAGGAGAGGGAGTCTCAGGACAGAATTACAAGGTGGAGGGTGGCTGAGTTATCTGATTAAGGCCATTGATCTTGGGAGCAAGTGACCATTTCTTGGCCAAGAATTATCTGTATCCTTAAGCACCATGTCGCCATGCTGTGTTTAACCCACAAGTGGACAAAGATGCCTGGAACAGATATCGCAGGGCATGGTCAAAGCACACATGGATATGTCTGGGCAGCCGGTCTCTGACTCAGACACACGCCCATGCTGTGGGGTGGGCTGCCACCGGGGAAAGCTTAGGATTAGAGGCTGATTTGAATAACTCTTCCATGCAAGTTTTAAAAAACGTATGGCTCCCATGATTATTATGAAAATGGAATACATCCAGGCATGCAAAATGCTTTGTAAATATCAGCACAAGCACAGAAGAAAGCTACTGCACATGTAATTTGGTTAGAAAGTGCTGGCTAATTCCTTGCTACGTCCCCAGCCCTTCCTTAGAAGCTGCAGAGGAATCAGGTAGGCCTAGTTCTTGTTCCTGTCCTCATGGGGCTGTGGGTTTTCTCAGTGTGAAATGCTTAGCAATCGTTGTCTCTCTTTCCTTCTTCCTTCCATCCTCCTTCCTTCTAACATAGCTTAATTAAGCACCTCTTCTAAGTGAAGATTTGGGCTAGGGGCTGAATAATGTAGAAATCATTGTCTATTAGGGCAGAGACAGGAGCAAATGGATGGGTACAAGCCCAGCGTGGTAGCTGTTTCTTGCGTCGAGAAAGACCCAGGTTCAATGGACACAAAGCAAGAAGGCAATGAGCGGCGATCCCAGGGAGGTTCCTGGAAAGCTTTAGATAGAAGCACGTGGGGCAGATCTAGAAGAAGTAGTAAGAACAAGGAACAAAGTTCTCCTGGGGAACATGGGCAGAAGGCACGGCCGGCACAAAGGCATGGAGGTGGGAAATCCTCTGAGCAGGAGTATCCACCCACACAGGGGCATCCATGAACAATGGGAGCCTGAATCCCAAGGGAATTCCTTGATCCCCTGGTTGATGCGGATTGGAAGTCTTACTGGAGCTCAGAAAAGTTGATGGCCCTAAATAGAAGACCACTATTTGAACGAACCCATTATGGTGTTAGCACGGAGTGGGGTCGAGGCAGAGTTTACCTGCCAGGGAGTGGGTGGAGCAGAAAGAGGGCAGAGCTTGAAGCAGGCAGCCCTGGCTCCTCATTCAGACCCGCCACTGCCTAGCTCTGTGGCTCTGGATCACTGCGAACCTCTCTGAGCTTTGGTTTCATCATCTTTAAAATAGGAACAGGTGACCTGGGCATTCTGTTGAAAATCACATTCTTTGTTGGAAAGAGTGAGAAGATGGGGTGGGCGGGTGCGTGGATAGGGAGGAATTTACACTGAATGTGACACTGGGGAGATACAGAGGATAAGCTGTTAGTCACTCTGAGCTCCAATAGGCTGAGTGGGGCATTGGGTGTGGGAGCCCAGAGGAAGAGCCATTCACTCTGCCTAGAGGTTTAGAGTTTTCCTGGCAGCACTGAATGCAGAACTGGGGGCCATCCTGCAAGGCAGGTCGAAGTGCAGAAGGCTAAGAAGGAAGCAAAGGGAATTCCAGGTAGAGGGAACCAAATGGACAAGGAACCGGGAGGAGTTCTGTTCAACTAGGAAATGTGAAGTGGGGAGTGATGAGTCTGCGGAGGCTCGACAGTGGCCTTGAATGCTGAGTTAGGAACTTGGACTCTGTCTCATATGCAGCAGGGAGACATTTAAGAATTAGAAGCGTGAGAGAAAGGATTAGTCAGGCTCTGTCACCAGGACAGTGAGAGTGAGTGGGCTAGGGAGAGGTGGTTGCAGAAGTCCTTGATATTGACATGAAAGGTACTTGTGTGAAGTTGAGTTTATCATACTGCAGGGACGATGTAAAGCAGATACCAAAGTCTAGAGCGCCATTGAGGTCCCAGGGATAGACAGGCCCTCTTCCCCAACACAGCCCTCCCTTGCTCCAGAGGGGTCAGGGGCCCAGGGCCATGAGGACGTTGCTGTGGTGCCCAGGCATTCATAGCCTCCAGGGACAGCCTCCTCAGGCCCTGGTGGCCTAACGGGTTGTTCCAGCTGGAGCCCATGTGGCCATGAGAAACAGCCCTTTTTGCTCAAGTAAAACAATGACCTTATGGGAAGAAGATGGTGGCATTTCACAAAACCCAAGGGTGAAAAATTCAGCCCCGCCTCTGAGGAACCAGAATCAGGAACTGTAAAGTCATGCCTGTGGTCCCTCTCCCCTCTCTCACTGGTTCTCTTCCTCTTTCTTCTCTCCATTTTCTGGCCAGCTTTCCCCGTGTAGAGAGGGTGCTCAGCCGCCTGGCCCCAGCTCCCTGGCCTCAGCTGTCCTGGTTCCAGTGTCCCAGGGAGAGAGAGCCTGACCGGCTGAGCCAGGCGGCAGATTGGCAGCCTCAGGACAGACACCCTCCCTTGCTCCCCTCAGCCCTGTGGCCAAGAAAGAGGGTGGGCTCCTTTACAGCAAGGCTCCAGAGCCCACCCCTGTGGGTTCTGATGGAGGGTGGTTCTCAGAGGAGGGACGCTGGCACTGGCCTGGCCCCCAAAGGTGGTCTACTCTTTGTAAACCCTGACCCTAAGCCAGGTGGGGTTGGTCAAGGGACATCCAGGTGGGCTCGCCCCCAAGGTGCAGAGTAGCAAGCTGGAATGCACAGGGCCTCCATTCACCTCTTCAGGAAGGAGACAGAGATGGCCAAAATGAAACTCTGAAAAGTCCCCACGTTTTGCTTTGTGGATAGTAGAGCCAGAAAAAGAGAGGGTTTGAGAGGCACTTTGGGTGTAGTAAAGACAGGTGTGGGAAGGATGAGCCCTATGCTGCTGGCCTGGGGGAGCAGGTTCAGAGCCCAGGGACGCAGGGGAGGCGGCAGCTCTGGGGAAGAAGGGGCTGAGTCTTGGCTGAGTGCCCGGGGCAGGAGCCAGCCGCCTGGGCGGAGGGCAGGGGAGGGCACGGTGCTTCTGGGATGGCCCACGGCCTTCCTTTGTTTCTCCTCCTGACACACAGCACACGCTGGAGGAACCAGAGTCATTTGGTTGTTTTCCCCAAATGTGGAGAATTCTTTCCCCTTTCCCTTCTCACATGTTGCCAGAAGCTGGGCTTCCTGGGGGTTCTCATAAACCCAGGCGGCTCTGCAATCATTTTCATATAGAATGGTTTCCCTAAATAGCAGAGGAGGCCAGCTGTAGCTGATGGAACAGAAAACAGCATCGGCTGCTGGGGGACGAACATGGGCTCCTGCTCTTGTGCTTGGCAGCCCACCTCCCCGCAGACGCAGCAAGGCCTGGGGCCTCCGGCCTCTGCGACACACACTTCAATGCCAGCCACGTAGAGGTCTGAGGCAAATGACTTGATGCCAGTAGAGGTCTGAGGCAAATGACTTGATCTCACCAAGGCTCAGTTTTCTCACCTGTGAAATGGGAATCATGACAGTATGAAAAAGGGTTGTGGTCCCCAGAATTTAATGAGACACCTGGGGAAAGCACTCAGCAGGGTGCCTGGGTGAGTTCTGTGATGTCGATGGTTTTAATTACTACTGACCCTGCCTTGACACACCCTGCAGGGCCTCCGCCCTAGCTCCTTTCTTTGCTGGTTTTCCGTGGATAATTATAACACATCTGATATGCTAGCTACTCTGCCTCTGGTGTTTTTTGGAAGTCTCCCCACATATTGCCACCTCTGTAATTTTGCTTGGGCTCTTTTTCCTCTAAAAATTCTTCTCGTGAGTATTTGTACTTACACCTGACCAAATCCTCATCAATCCTCAGGGTGCAGCTCAGCTCTGCACTCCTTCACTGCAGCTTTGCAGTGGATCCAGGAAGGAGTTCTTCCTCCCTTCTCCTAAGGCTCAGAATTTCTTTCTCCTTTCCCTCCCCTCCCCTCCCTTCCTCTCCCCTTCCCTTCTCAGGGTTTGACTCTGCTGTCCAGGCTGGAGTGCAATGGTGTGATCTTGGCTCACTGCAACCTCCACCTCCTGGGCTCAAGCCATCCTCCTACCTCAGCCTCCTGAGTATTTGGGACTAAAGGCGAGTGCCACCATGCCGGGCTAATTTTTGTATTTTTGGTAGAGATGGGATTTCTCCATGTTGCCGAGGCCTCCAACTCCTGGGATCCAGCAATTCACTTGCCTCAGCCTCCCAAACCGCTGGGATTACAGGTGTGAGCCACTGAGCCAGCTGAATTTCTTTTTGTTTTAATTTTCTTTATTGCTGTAACCTTAGGAGTACAAGTGGTTTTTGGTTACATGGATGAAATATATGCTGGTGAAGTCCAGGCTTTTAGTGTACTTGTTGCCTGAATAGTGCATATTGTACCCAATAGGCAATTTTTCATTTCTTACTCCCTCGCACCCTCCCTGCTTCTGAGTCTTCAATGTTCATTAAACCACTCCGTGTGCCACTGCATGCTCAAAGGGGCTCAAAGTTTCAATGAACTTCTGTTAGAGAGAGGCAGCATCATGCAGTATATAACTGTGTACTCTCTAGGCGCCAGATCAACGCACACCTCTAGCTCTGACCCTGGTTTTTCTGTGCCTCAGTTTCCTTGTGTGTCAAAGGGAAATAATACAAATAGTGCTTTCCTTATAGAGTTGCTGTGAGTGTGGAACAAAGTGATACCTGTAAAGCATTGACAATACTGCCTGGGAAGTGTTCATTGAAGGTTGGCTATTTCCATGAAGTAATCTTCAAAAACATGAATGTTAGTGGCTGTATAAACTCCTATTGTGTGGGAAGATCATAATTTATTTAACCACCCCCTTGTTGTTGGACATTTAGCCTGTTTCCAATTTTTCACCATTATAAATAATACTGTAGTGAACATCTTGTATATAAATCTTTGTTTATCTCTGATTGCTTTCTTAGAAGACCTTCCAGAATCTTGTTTGTCTAAGAACAAAGCCCTGTCCCCAGACTTTTCAACAATGCCCTTTGAAATAAAAGTAAAGCCTATTTCCCATCAGAGAAAGAAACATATGGAACATGTTAACCAAGAAGTGGTTCAAGAGGAAGGTAGAAATAGGTTCAAGATGGGTTTAGATCCATTTCAGGATGTCTGACATAGAGTCAGTTATCAAGCTCCCCTCCAGCCCCCTTCCCAGAGGAGAGGAAGGGTCTTGATCCTCAGGGACCACCGAGTTCTCTCTTTGAGGCAGTTCCAGGGGGCTTTGATGTTCTTGATGTCTGAGAAACAGCAATGACAGATCGATAAAAGAAGCCAGTCTGTCGGCAATCCAAAACTCCTCCAGCCAGTAGGGGGCGATGTCGTCTGTTTCTCTTGGCTACCTGGGACTTGATAGAATTTTTCTTTTCTTTTTTTTTTTTTTGCTAACAAGGACTTCCTTTGTTGATGACTTAAAACTTTGGCTTACGTTTTATATATCTCTCCTGTCTGTTTTTCTTTCCTTCTTCCCACTTTATACCTTCCAGCACTCACCCTTTCATTTGGGAAAAATTCAGTGTGTGCTTCCTCTGGGCCAGATATCAAGATGGTTTGTAGACTTCTATCTGAGACACTTGTGTTGAAGGCTCCACCTCACACACATCCAACATATTAAATACAATTTTTTTTCTGTAAAAATTATAGGAATTATTTTTTACAACTTCGCTTTGAAATTATTTGGCTACTTGTCATTCATTTGATGTGTGTTTCTGATTGACTTCTCAGCGATTATCAGGGCTACTCAGGAATTCTTGCGAAGTGTGAAAATCTAACCTGCACTTCTTTTTCAGATAGAGTGAAATTTTTATGAATACTAAACGAAACCATTAATGAAGTTGATGTAACATTTTGTTTTGTAGACATTCCATTAAAATTTTATTAATTTCCATTGCCAAGTTTTCCCTTGATGTTCTGGATCTCATAATTTTGTTTCTGGGTCTCATGCTTTTTTGGAGATCTCTCAAAAGTTCTTGGGCCCTCCAGCGCCAAGCAGATAAGAGAGCCCTACCAGGCTGAGAGATGGAGGGATGAAAGACTCTGTGGGGTCTGTACAGAGATGCTGGGCCAGAGAGTGGTCAGTGGACAAAGTCCTGTTACAAAAGGGTAATAGTACTGTTATATGAAATGTGATCAGGACACAGTAAAAATATCATCTTCCCTGAGCTTCCTTGTGGAGAGGAGGGGCTCAGTGGAGATTTGAAAGAGCAGGTATCACCCAAGCCAGAACGTGAATGCTGACAGGATTTTTCTAAGCAGATTCGAGGAGGAAGGCCATTGCAGACGAGGAAACAGCACATGCAAAGGGGCTGGACAGGAAAAGAATATCTGAATAGACAAAGCTGACTCAGCTGGGCCTACAAGCAGTGATCTCTAGGCCCTTGGTTTTCCAGACCAGCAGCACTGGCATCACCTGGGAACTTGTCAGAAATGCAGACTCTGAGGCCTCCAGAATCAAAACCTTTATTTTAACAGGGTGAGGTGACTTGAATGGATGTCAAGCACTGAGAGGTAGGCTCTAGTTCTGACAAGATCAGAAATAGGTCTCCTGCAGTCAGAGCACAACAGCAGTTGTTCAAGTTGTTTTCAAGTTTGGCCTGGAAATTCAGTCCCTGAGGGCCCAGTTTCACCCATTGCTTGGAGGGTTGGGGCTTTTCCTGCTCAGGGACTCTTCCGCACGCTGGGCCTGCATCGTCCCTTCCGCTGGCCTTTGCTCCAGACAGCCTGTCTTGCCTGCTGGCTCCTTCACCTGGCACGCCACCGATTACCTAATAGACTAGGCTATGTGCATACTTTATTCCTGTGAGTGACTGATCACATTAGGATGAGCAAGGGGCAGCATCAGGAAGAGAAGGCAGAAGGGACATTAATAACCAGGGGAAGGAAACTGGGCTACCGTCAGCTAATTAGATGTCTCACTGAGGCAGCTCTTAAAACATAATGGTCCATCTTGCTGCTCTCGGCTGTCTATACCCTCCCCTGCTTCCATGTGTGGCTGGGCTTCTCACTGAGTTAGGGGTAGTAAGGAGTAAGAGCTCTAGACTGAGGCAGAAAACTTGGTTGCCAGGCCAGGTGATCGTAGGCAAATTATTCATCTCTGGGCTTCAGTTTTACCACCTGTAAGTTGGGGAGGGCTGGATCAATGGATTACAAACATGGCTGATGTCAGAATCATCAGAAATGCTTTTAAAAACATAGATTCCAAGGTCACATCTCCTAAATGCTCATACTGTCGGTACAGGGTGAGAACAGGAATCCTCGTTGCAAAAAGCATCTCAAGTAACTCTGACACAGCTGCAAGGGAAACTGGGAACCACTGGGTTGGAAAGATAATCTCTAAGCTCCTGCCCGGCATCATCCGTTTCAGATTGTCCATAAGGATGGATTTTCCCAAACCTCTTACAGAGCAACAGTGCAGTCCTTGTAGGGAAGTGGGGGAAGACACGAAAGACGGGAAACTCATCTTCCACTCCTGGCTCTGTCAGTAATTCATCACCTAATAACAGTTTCTCCCTGAGACTCACTTAACTCACCTATACACACACTGACAAGTATCATAGTGCTTCCGTCTGAGCACCATGTCACTGTGTGCAGAGGTTCTTAAGCCTGGGGAGATTTAAAAAAAACAGACATCCTGGCCAGGCACAGTGG
This sequence comes from Aotus nancymaae, assembly GCF_030222135.1. NCBI lineage: Eukaryota > Metazoa > Chordata > Mammalia > Primates > Aotidae > Aotus > Aotus nancymaae. Next base: position 68,382,423 of record NW_026988414.1, read on the forward strand.
CTCACGCCTGTAATCCCAGCACTTTGGGAGGCTGGGCAGATCACGAGGTCAAGAGATCAAGACCATCCGGGCTAACACGGTGAAATCTCATCTCTACTAAAAATTAAAATTAAAAAAAAAAATTAGCTGGGCATGGTGGCATGTACGTGCCTGTAATCTCAGCTACTCAGGAGACCAAGGCAGAACAATCGCTTGAACCCTGGAGGCAGAGGTTGCAGTGAGCCAAGATTGTGCCATTGCACTCCAGCCTGGGTGAAAGAGCAAGACTCCGGCTCAAAAAAAAAAAAAAAGGCAGACACCCTGACCAACATGGTGAAACCCTGTCTCTACTGAAAATACAAAAATTAGGTGGGGCGTGGTGGCTCATGCCTGTATTCCCAGCACACTGGGAGGCCAAGATGGGTGGATCACCTGAGGTTAGGAGTTCAAGACCAGCCTGGCCAACATGGTAAAACCTCGTCTCTACTAAAAATACAAAAATTAGCCAGGCATGGTGGTGCTTGCCTGTAATCACAGCTAAGCTGTGAGAGGCTGAGGCAGGAGAAATGCTTGAACCTGGGAGGTGCAGGTGGCAGTGAGCCAGGATTGCGCCACTGCACTCTAGCATAGGTGATAGAGGAAGACTCTGTCTCAAAAAACAAATTTAAAAAAATACAAAAATTACCCAGGCATGATGGCATGTGCTTGTAATCCCTTAGGAGGCTGAGGCAGGAGAATCGGTTGAACCTGCGATATGGAGTTTGCAGTGAGCTGAGATCGTGCCACTACACTCCAGCCTGGGTGACAGAGCAAGACTCCATCTCAAAAACAAGCAAACAAAAAACACAGACTCCAGGTCCCCATCTACTCACATGTTCCTCTTTAGTACACCTGGAGCGGCTCAAGACAGTATGTGTTTAAAGCCTGCCAGATAATCCAAAGATCAGCCAGTGGCCTGGCCAGAAGCATTGCTCAATGAGACAACTGGTGCCCCAGTGCACGTGCAGCTAGGCAGGGTGTAGCTCAGGAGGGCCGCTGCCATGTTGGTGGGAAATGTGGGCTGTAAAGGGACCCAGGCATATCCCACTCACCTCTTGGTTTTCAAGTGAGTGTAGTGTAGACAAATCCTCCCAGTGGAACACTCAACAGTGTTGCATCAAAACAAACAGCACACCCATCTTTCAGAAGACCCATGTTTAAATCCCGGTGCTATTACTGATGGGGTAACCTTGGACAACTCATGAGAGCTCCCCGAAGCTGTTTCTTTTTAAAATGGGGTTGGTTGTAACTCCAACCTCCCAGCCCAGTTGAGAGGATTAAAGGGGACAACTTGGAGACTGTACTCTGGGAGTGGTCATGTTCTGTGCAAATTGTCCAGCCACCTACGCTGGGACCAGTGGGAACCAGCCGGACCGAATGTTTATATCTCTCACCCTAATGAAAGCAGGGATTGAAAAGAATCTGCTATTGCATTGGACCAGAGAGCAAAAGGTCCGGGTGGTAATTTCGGGAATGATTCTGCTCTGCATAGCCGGCTGCCTTCCGCCCAGCACTTTCTGTGTTTTCTCTCATCTTTTGGGGCCTTGCTTGATTCCCTTAGCTGATCAGCAGGGGTGTGCATGTTGGCTGGCCTGAAAACCTGAGCCCCAAAATCAACTCCAATGGGACTTAAATCTCTTGGACCTGTCCCCTTCTCCACACCCTCTTTCTGCCTTCATCTGAGGCCTTGACTACCACGGAACGCTCCCAACTGGACTCCCATAGAGACCAGACACGTTCTTCTCATAGCAACCAGAGGGGTTCTCTTAAGGTGTAAATCAGATTATGTCATTAATTCTGACTGGCTTCTCATTCTCCGAACATAAAGTCCAAATTGGCGAGTCAGGACTACCATGGAGCGCCTTCTTATTCTCCGAGAACAAACTCCATGTTCCTTCTCCTGGTTTATGAAGCTCTTCACATTCTGGCCATCTATTTCTCATCTGGTGCCACGCTAGCCACCCTTGCTTACTTTGTGGGGCTGAAAAACGACTATGTGTTCTGCTAACCTGTTTTCCTTCCCTCCTTTGCACATAGCTAAACCCTATGTCCTGGCTCCTCTGCAGTTAGATGGGACCATATATTGAGTTCTAGCCATAGGAATAGGACTGGGAGTGACGTACACCATCTCCAGGCCTGGCCCCCAGATATCCCAAGAGCTCTGCTCTTTGCTCTCAGCTGCATGCAGAGGGCATGGTGGACAACTCAGAGGAGGCCTAAGGTATGGCAGAGTGGCTCATTAGAAGGAGCTTGGGCTTTGAATAACAAAAAACTGTCCACTAACACCTGACAAGAAGGAGAAATAAATTTTTCTTGTCTTAAATCACTGAGATTTAGGGTTGTATGCATTGCCTATCACCATTGCTCACTTTGAATAACAGCCTATTCTCACCTAGTCTGTTTCCCAAATTCATTTTGCTTCTCCCATTCTGTTCCCTCTGCTTAGAATGCTTTCCCCTGTCATTCACTCCTCACATTTCCTTTTTTTCTTTTTTTTGAGATGGAGCTTTGCTCTTGTTGCCCAGGCTGGAGTGCAATGGCATGATCTCAGCTCACCACAACCTCTGCCTCCCGGGCTCAAGTGATTCTCCTGCCTCAGGCTCCCAAGTAGCTGGGATTACAGGCACACACCACCACACCCAGTTAATTTTGTATTTTTAGTAGAGACTGAGTTTCTCCATGTTGGTCAGGCTGGTCTCGAACTCCTGACCTCAGGTGATCCGCCCCTCTTGGCCTCCCAAAGTGCTGGGATTACAGGCTTGAGCCACCACACCAGGCCCCACATCTCCTTCGTAACCTTTAGGTCTTCACTGAAAAGTCATCACCCATCTATTAGCCTGTATTTGTGTTCTTGTTGATTTTTAAATAGTACTTTTAAATAGTGCATGTGGTTTTTAAACTTTGTTCTTCACAGTGTTTCTCCTAGAACGTCAGCTCCCGTGGGCATAAATCAAATCTGTCCTGTTTACCTTTCTGTATCCCAAACAAAGTGCTGAACAAAAGGTAGCATTCAACAACTATTAGCTGTTGGATTAAATGAATGAACAAACCGAGTGTGTATTCAGTTCGATTCAATTCAAATATTACCGAGCACGAACTTTGGGTGAGGCACTTTGCAAGCATCTAATGCATTCTCTATTCAATTCTCATTACAACACCATTGGGGAGGTAGGATTATTATCCCCACTTTACGTGTAAGAATCAAGAGGCACTGTCAGCCACTGTAGCACAGATCCTTCCCACATGGCATCCTCCAATCATCATCATAGACCTAAAAGGTAGAAATCATTATCTCTATTTTGCAAAAGGGAAAACTCAGGCTCAGAGAGGCCAAGTCACTTTCCCAGGTCATGTCGCTGCTGAGGTCACGGACCTGGGATTTAGACCCAGGGAGACAATGGGCATGCACCTGTCTCACAGTGTTATTCTTCCTAAAGTCTGACAGCCTCATCACACGTCCCCAGAGAAGATCCTGAGTGTGGCACAAATGAAGACATGGAATTGCTCTAGAGTCCTATGAGCTTGGTTTGTGGTGCGATTTTATTTTAAATGCAAGATCCATTCTCCCCCTGATGCCTGGGATTAGGGGGTGCCATTCTGCATCCCGGGGATGCAGCTCCAGTTTCTTGTCTGAGGCTGGCCAGGTTGGCCACCACGCATAAGCTGGAGATAAGAGTGCCCAGGTTCATTTGGGGAGAGCAGCCGGAGTTGCTGATAGGCAGAGAAAGTCTGTGATTAATTATGGCCGGTGGAAGTCTGACGCCATGAATCCTTGAGGGCTGGGCGAGCTGAAGAGTCTCACTCTCTGGATGCATTTGGAGACTGCACAGTCCCTTCTGAAACCAGCAGTAAACTTTAATGGCTGCAAGATCCACGACTTGGCATGCTGTAGATTGGATGGCACATAGAATTCATGAATTCTCTGGGGTGGGAGCTAATTAGGGTGCAATTTTTCAATTACGGAACATTAAGCAAGCCTCTCCCCAGTCCCCCCACACCATCTCTCAATGGATACACTCCATTCGTCTATTTTCCTTTATTTCTTAATCATTTGATGATATGACAACAATTATTTGTCATTTGGAAGAGAAAATTGTCACGGAGTTATTGTTTCCCTCTTGAAACCCCAGCTCTTCTGCGGTGATGGCTGCATTTGATAAATCTTTTGCATTCTTGCCACCCCTCCCCCTCTCCCACCCAGGGTTGGTGTGGCAACAGGAAAACATTAGCCTGTGACGTGGGCCTGTTCTGATTGAAACGCCATTTGTAGAAAGGCCTGGAAAAGAGCAGGCTCAAGTTTAAAAGAGCCGCAGCCCAGAGCTCCTGGCCCACCCACATCACCCAGGTTGGGACTCTGGGACATTTGCTTTGGGAAATTTGGTTATTCCTCTGAGCTAAGAAGCCAGCTTCAGAATCAGGAATGCAAAACAGAAGCAGAACAAAAAGAAAAAAGGCAAAGGAAAAAAGAAGCATGCCACCAGAAATGGGAAAACTTAAATGACTTTGTTTAAATGTCATGGTACTCTCAAAACCCTGTTCTCATATGTATGCAAGTTAATTAAATGGAAAAATGTCAAATTAGTTGCTTAAAGTATTAATGGCAGGAATTATCCCAGATTCTAGAGCAGGCAGAGTAGAGGAACTAACCTTTTAGGGCTTAACCCTTTGGTTGTGTTCTTCTCTGAAAAAAAAAAAAAAAAAAAAATAGGTATCTCTTTCATTTGTGAAAGGGCCAGTTAGTGCTGAGGGGTTTTGTAGGTTTCAGGATGGGAACTTGCCAGCGGACTTGCACTCCGGGATTCTCACAGTGACAGGGCTCACTGGTGGCGTTTACTTCCATAGCGGCGGCTTTGCATGGGGGATCTGAGGTCCCTGGAAAGACCCAAAAATCATGCCTATGTCTGTTCTGGAGTCAGGGTAATTTGCCATTTTTCCTTTTGTTTTGTTTTTGTTTTTTTTTTTTTTGAAGAGTATTTTGAAGAGTTCATTAAAATGCAGAGTTGGAAAGATTGCACAAAAAGAGGTGTCAATGTACTACTCATCAAACCTTTATTCAGTACCAATGGGATCCAAAGCCTGTGCTATTTGAGCAAAATGCTGAGAAAAGGGAGCGTCACAGACTCAAGGATATAGGATCTCATAGGAAGAGGCCGCAGAGCACCCTCATCTAGCCTCATGCTGACATGTGAGAAAGTCAAAGCCTCAGGAAAACAAGGAACATTCCCAAAGCCACACAGCTATTGAGTGGTGAAATCAGGCTCATTTATGAATGTAACACAGTTTCCGCCCACCCACTGCGAGGAGGTCAGGGCAAACAAACCCAGGGCAGTGCATGCCACAGCCTTACACTGCAGAAGGAAGGGCAGGAGGTGGACAGAAGGGTGGTGAGTATCAGGGAGACCTTACCTCCATCAGCCCTAGAGCATCTACTGTCCACCATGGTAGCCAGAGCTGTGTAAGACCTGGTTTCTCCTCATTCTGGCAAAAACAAGCAGGCAAGGAAGGCCATGTCATCTGTTGAGAAGTTATGGCTAGTCACTGTGGCCACATGTTCAAAGTTATCTCACGTAATTTAGTGATCATCTCTACCCTTTGCTTGCTCTGCAGTTATTGGTAAACAGGTATCCCATTGCCTACCTAGGGTTACAGATTCTTACAGTCAGTTCAGCCGTATACTTTGCTTGGAGGTCTTTCAGTTTCCTCATCTGTAAAATGGGGATGACAGATTAGGAAAGTGGAAGATCTCTAAGCAAAGTAAGTGGCTGAACTGACTCCGTAAGAATGGGACATACCTATTTACCAATAACTGCAGAACGAGAGTAGAAACGCCAAAGAATAGGTGCAGAGCCCAATTTCCAAAAGTTGTGTCCACAGAAGGAGGAAGGAGTTATACCGAGATGTTCTGTGGAAAAGAAATCCAAATAGTTTAGGGGAAACCCTGTATATTTTAACCCTTTTTTGCATTGCCCAGTGTGGTGGGCTGAATCACAGCCCTCAAATATATCCATGCCTGAATCCCTGGAACTTATGAACGTTACCTTACATAGCAAAAGGGACTTTGCAGCTGTGATTAGTTAGTCTTTTGAGATGGGGAGATTGTTCTGGCGTTCCAGGTGGACTCAACATAATCACAAGGATCTTTTTTTTTCTTTTTCTTTTTTTTGAGACAGAGACTGGCTCTGTCGCCAGGCGCCAGGCTGGAGTTCAGTGGCACGATCTCAGTTCACTGCAACCTCCACCTCCAGGGTTCAAGCAATTCTCCTGCCTCAGCCTCCCGAGTAGCTGGGACTACAGTCATGCACCACCACACCCAGCTTATTTTTGTATTTTTTAGTAGAGACAGGGTTTCACCATGTTGGCCAGGATGGTCTCGATCTCTTGACTTTGTGATCCACCCGCCTCAGCCTCCCAAAGTGCTGGGATTACAGGCGTGAGCCACTGCGCCCGGCCAATCACATGGATCTTTATAAGAGGGATGCAGAAGGGTCAAAGTGAGGAGAGATCATTTTAGAAGCAGAGATTAGAGTGATGTGTTTTGCCGGCGGAGGAAGGGGCCATGAGCCAAGGAATGCAGGTAGCCACTAGAAACTGAAAGAAAGGCAAGAAGATGGATTCTCCCATTAGCCTCCAGAAGGAACCAGCCCTGCTGACATCTTGACTTTAGCTCCCCGGTGAGGCTGGTTTTGGATTTCTCCCCTCTGGAATTGTAAAAGACTCAGTGTGTGCTGTTTTAAGCCACTCGGGTCGTGACAATGTGTTACAGCAGCAAGAGGAAGTTAATATAGCCAGTCATTCCTAAATAACAAACGACCTCAACTCTGCTTTGCATTCCTGGGCCCAGGAGTTGGCTGGAGAAGCTCTACTTGAGATTATGTTTTTTTAATTTTTTAATTTTTATTTTTTATTTTATTATTATTTTTTTGAGACAGTCTTGCTCTGTCGCCTAGGCTGGAATGCAGTGGCATGATATCGGCTCACTGCAACCTCCGTCTCCCGAGTTCAAGCAATTCTCCTGCCTCAGCCTCCCGAGTCACTGGGACTCCAGGCATGTACCACCACTCCCAGCTAATTTTTGTATTTTTAGTAGAGAGGGGCTTTCACCATGTTGGTCAGGCTGGTCTCTAATTCCTGACCTCGTGATCTGCCCATCTCGGCCTCCCAAAGTGCTGGGATTACATGTGGGTTGGTTTTAAGATTCTCCACTCGGTGCCTGCTCTAGGGCAGTGGCCACCAGGGCTGTGCTCTGCTCATAGCAATGGCCAAAGCCTGAGAGACAACCAGCAGATACTTCTTATGCCTGTCACCACTTCAGCTCTCAAACACCCCTCCCGCCCACTGTCTGCCAAAGTAAGTCAAAGTAAGTCATGGCCAAACTGAACTTCAGTGGGAACTGGAAATGTACACAGCCTAGTCTAGAGGGAGATACTGCAAAGTCACATAGCGAGGGCAAGGATGTATGATTCTAATATTGGAGAAGGGCAGTAAAAAGTTGGAACAATAATCCAATCTGTCACGCTTTTCTGGAAGATTCATAATATGTATTAACACGTTAAGAACTCTGAGAAGTCCTGCAGTAAATAAACCTGTCTAACTGTTTAACACAGTGTTCCCAAAGCTTCTTTGAGCAAAGAATTCTGCTGTCATCCTATAGAACTAATATTTTGAGAAATGCTCACGTAGGCAGTTCATCTCACAAGTCTGAGGGAGGAGAGGGCAGTGGAACTCGACTGAGCCTTGAAGAACAGATTCAACTAAGCGGATTGGGACAGGGGGTTTACCAATGGCAGAGAGAAGTGGAAATGTTTTTGTATGGGCTAAAGGGGTGGTTTCTCCTGAGAATCTCATCAAATGTTCCATTCCTCTATGGAAAAGAACCTGTAATGATATTTGTAATATCTCTGAAAGAGAGACCACAACTGTCTTGGAGTCCAGTGTCCACTCATCCGAGGCTCTATTTGAAATGGCCTTAGTCACAAAAGGTGGACACTCACTTCTAAGCCAAGGATCGGTGCACCTCCGAGCCCTCTTTGCCAAGCTGGAGTTTGAATTCTTTTGAAATCCAGAGATGCTGAAGGAGCTTGGAGGGAGTGGTTATTAGAGGCAGGTACTCCCAGCTGGACTCCCGCAAAATGCATGCCTTGGGAGGTGCTGCTCCCTTAGAAACAGTGAGAGAGAAATGGGTGAAGCAGGTTTCCCACAAAAGTCTGGTCATCTCAAGTCCACTAATAGAATATCTCCTGGAATGGAGATGAGAATGTTCCCTTTTTTTCATGAGGACCTAGACTAGGAACAGGCCAAGGAACAGGAAGCAAGTCCCCCAGGATGGGTGCCTGTCACCCCACTAGGGCTCAGCAGAGCAGCTAAGCAATGAAGGGAGGACATTGATAATTGCCAGGGGCCTCCTCTGCCCTGCAGAACACAGAATCCCCTGTATCCTGCCACCTCCCTCCATAAGGGGGGCACCACTGTGCGGGAGGGGACTATGCTGTAAGATTGGTGGACACACACAATTAGCCTATTTCCATGTAACACATTTTAACGGAGGTCATTAGAGACTAATAAAAGGAGACAATAGTGCCATAAATCCCAGGATCAATAGAAGGGAAAGCAGGAGGCTGGAAGCTGGCTTCCTCTGAAGGGCCCAGAGAGGCTTCAAGAATAAAATGCCCCTTGAAATGCAAGGACAAGGAGAAACAGCTTTTACGGCTCATGCGCTCACTCCTTCAGCAAATACGTAGAAGGCACAGACCAGGTGCCAGGTTCTCAGCCCCCAGGAGACAGACAAAAGGCGCAGGCTAGTGAGGGAGAAAGAGGCAAGGACAAGAGTGTCACCATTCAGAACAAAAGCTAGAGGGGCCCAGAGAGGGAGTGACTTCCCAGAGGCAAAGGTTGGAATGGCTTTGAAGGATCAATAGGAGTTTTCTGGGTGGAGAAGCAAGGGAGACAGAAGGGTTCTGAGGGAAGGAAGAACACACAGACAGCTCCGAGGCAAGAGGGGCCTGGTGAACCCTGGGGACAAGGATTGCAAGTACAGCCAGGAGCATGGACACAGGGAGGGGAAGGGCGTGTGGGATGCAGAGTCGTGTTGAGGCAAGAGGGGAAGAGACATCTTTGCCAAGCTGGGGTTTGGGTTCTTTTGAAATCCAGAGATGCTAAAGGAGATTGAAAGGTGCAGTTATTAGAGGCAGGTACTGTCGTAGAGAAGGTGGTGGATGAGGAAGCTCCTTGTCTTGGGCATTCATTCTGTACCCCTGGAGCAGACCTGGAACCTTCAGGAGCCTTGCGGGAGCCACAGATCCTGCTTTCTCAGCCAGCTTTGTACCTGAGCAGAAGCATATCTCAGCACAGTGATGGGCACAGCGTTGATTCATGGATTGGAGGTAGGCCTGGGGGTGGTCAAGGAAGACAGTATGAAAGGAAGGGGCTTGATCAAGAGACACCCGCAAAGGTAAACACCTGAGGGGCAGATAAGGCATTCACCCTCCAGGTTGTTCCAAAGATGAAAGAGGTCACCAGCTCTTCACGAGGCTGCAGGCTAATGTGGGATGCATGCCCATGGCTCATTAGCACGGTGGTGAGAGCCCAGTGTAGCACAGCCAAGGCCACCAGCTCAGTCTGCCTTTCCAATTAACAATGACCAGAAACCCATGGCTCCTTGCACTGCATCCAGGAGAGGTAGATGCGTGGCTTAGCTTTGCCGTCAGCCAATGACTTCCCCTAGGGCTGCTTGCTCTCTCTCTAGATCTGTTTCTTTATGGTAACTGGATTTTCCTCAGTCACTCTCTCCTTCACTCATTCAATCAGTCAGGAAGTCCCGCTGATTTTCCCACCCAATGTATCTTTCCTTCTCCCTCACTTGGAAATTGCCAGAGCCCACAACGAGGGCTTCTGACTTCCAGTCTTGATTCCCTGCTACCTGTGATCTATGCCAGGGGTCTATAAACAGCCAGCTAGTAGATACTTAGGCTTTGTGAGCCACATGTGTCATTGTTGTATATTCTTCTTTGGTGGAAACAACCCAAATGTCCATCAACTGATGAACAGATAAACAAAATGTGGTATATCCATTCAGTGGAATATTACCTAGCCGTGAAAAGCAATGAAGAGCTCCATTGTACATCACGGTGACTATAATTGATAACAGTGCATTGCATACTTGAAAGTTGCTAAGAGAGTAGATTTTAAGTGTTTTTACCACAAAAACATAAGTGTGTGAGGTAATGTGTATGTTAATTAGCTTGACTTAGCCATTCCACAAGGCATGTAAGTTTCAAAACATGATATCGCACACTATCAAAATTGACGATTTTTGTGTCAATTAAAAACATAATTAAAAAAAGAAAAGCATGAGCTATGAATGCATGCTGCAACATAGAAGAACTCTAGAAATGTCTCACCAAGGAGCCAGGTACAAAGGCCCACATATTGTATGATTTCATTTCTATGGAATGTCCAGAATAGACAAATTCATAGAGACAAAAATTAGATAAGTGAGAGGCTGCTTAGGGCTGGGGTTGGTGTGGGGAGATACGCAGGTGTTGGCTAAAAGGTACAGGGTTTCTTTTTGAAATAATGAAAAGGTCCTAATACAGACTGTGCTAGTGATTGTCCAACTCTGAGTATACCAAAAGCCATCAGATTGTATATTTCAAATGAGCAAATTGTATAATATGTGAATTATGTCTCAATAAAGCTGTAGTCAAAAAAAAAGTAAAAAAAAATATGTGGAGCTCACAGGCAATATAAAAACAAGCCATGGGCTGAATTTGCCCCACGGGGCCATGGTTTGGTGATCGGGGGGTCTGTGTCGCTGCCGACATGAACTGTCTAAAAAGCAGATCTGATATTGTCACGCTCCTGGCAGGAAGTGACTCCCATTCCCCACCAGATAAAGGAATAACTCTTTGGCTGTCATTCAGGCTTTTCCACATTCGCCCCCAGCTTCTCTTTCTAGTCTCGTGTCCTCTGTCCTTCTCTGTACTAAAACTACATTGACAAATACTCCTACACCTGTTTTCCTTTGATTCGGTTCTGTGGTGCCCTCTGCTTTCAGTATTTCGGAAAGTTCTTTCTCATGTCTCAAATTCTCACTCGGGTGTCCCTTTCCTCCATGAAGCCTTCCCCAGCCAGTCTCCCTGGGAAAATGGATGGATATTATAGGATGTGTTGTCTTGTATTATCTCTGTTTAAATGTATGCCTCCCTTCCTAAGACTGTGAGCTCCTTGGCATCAGGGAAACAGGGACTGTATCTTTTCTTCTTGGCCCAGTCACTGCTTAGCACAAGTCCCTGGCACGCAGTCGACACTCAATAACTGCTTTCTTGAATTATATTGAAGCCCAAAGAGAAGCAGACAGCTAAACTATGTCACAGAAATTCATCATATTGCTGAAAAGGCTCTTTGAGCCTCTCTAGTAATCCAAGCCCCTCATTTTCTATGATAAAACCAAAGCCCAGAGAAGTGCACTTCCTTGCCTGGGGTCGCCCAGCAATTAGGAACCAAGACATACCTAGAGTCTGCATCTCCACCAGGGACCCCAGGGCTCCGTGTGCACACCTCCGTGTCTGCAATCCCCTCCGACATTAATACGCTGGGAAGCTGGGCCGTTTTTCACAGCCAGGTTTTATAGCCATCTCCTTGGCCTGGCTAAGCCAAACCTCCCAGCGGCCAGCAGCCTGGTTTGCCTCACCCCCACCCGCTCCGGGCACTCTCGGACTCCCAAGAAGGGGCCAACCACCTCAGGAGCGGCCTGAGACACTGGCCAGAACCTCCAGGCATTCCTGGCTGTAGGAACAGGCTGTGCGACACAGCCTCTGACGCAACTGGAGCAGGAGCCTGGACTCGGGCTCAGATTTGGATCCCACGGTTTGATTTATTGCATCGGGTACTTGTTCCACACGTTTTTCCTATGGCTGGGGATTCCCCAGGCTGACTGTGGCTTTTCTCTCTTTCATCGTGTGTGTGTGTGTGTGTGTGTGTGTGTGTGTGTGTGTAGAAAGTAAAAGGTGGAGAGAGAGAGAGAGAGAGAGAGAGGGAAAGGAAGGAAGGGAAGGATAAGAGAGAGAGAGAGTTAGTTCTGATTTCTGAGCCAGGAAGTTGCAGGATCAAGGTTCTTACAGGCTACTGAATAATTAAACAAGACTCTGGGATTTCATGAAGGTTTATTCCTTCATGCAGGCACACATATGGCCAGCTTCAACCTCCGCAGCCTGCAGCTGAGCGCCTACTATGTGCCAGACCCTTAATCCTTCTGAACCTCACGCGGTAGGAGGGATTGCCCTTTTAAGGTAAGGGAGCCAAGGCTTGGAGGGATGACACCATTTGCCTCAGGCCCCTGGTTAGCAAGTGGTGGAGCCTGAATCTAGATCCCAGTGTTTAACTCTAGCATTTGTCACTGCCACGCAAGCCCCTGGGCCCTCTCATCTTTAGGGAGGGTCTCCTTTGTATCAGGCACCAGGCATTAGCAGCGACTAACATGTGGTCTCCACCTTCTTAGAGCTTTGTTCATATTTGTGTGGTGCCATTTGCCTTGGGGACAACTTTGCTAAAACTAATCAAACTCCAAGCTGTTTTCCCGGCCCACTCTTAAGTTTTCTGTTGATTCTCTGACTTGAGCTTAGAGATCACATCAGCTGTTCCATGGTCTCTTGTTGAGTGGAAGAAGAAACCAAGGTTCTGGGAGCTCAAGCAGCAAGCCCAAGATCACCAGGGCATAACTGAGCTGCAACCTGAACCCTTACTTCCTGTCTCTCAACTCAAGCTTTTTTCGTCCTCCTGGACTGCCATCATGCTACAAGCTGCCTTTCTCCATGGAAACCTGTGGAACCACGTCTTGTCATTTCAGCTGGAAGTAGCCTGGATGCAGGGAGTGGTCCTCCTCACCTCGGGTTGTGTTTGTGTCTTTGTGATGCTCTCTTGCCTCTGGGGTAGAAACAGCACACCAGGCCAGGAGCCAGGAAATGCAGGTTCTGCGCGTTAACCTCCTCCATGTTGCTGGCTTTCAGGTGTCTCATGTCCTCGTCCAAGCCACTCCTGGCATGGACACAGGGACAAACGTGGAAGGGAGTTAGAGCTCACCCACCTTACAGGTGAGACACTGAGGCCAGAATGGATAGAAGTCCCTAAGCCACGCATAGGCAGCAGGGTGTAGCTACAGTTTTGAGGGGCCTCCCGCCTTTTCCTGTGTGTCAGAAGGCAGAAGAATGAGAACGTGGATCCTCAGGGAACAGAGAGGCAGATACCAGTTTGCTGAAGGAAGCACATCCATTAATGCTCAGTGTTGTCTTAATTGGGAGAAGACTGTAGTGAGCTCCTGTGGTAGGAGACGGCCAAACAGAGGCTGCATGAGCTCCCCAAGGGGGAGTGCTGCAAAGATCAGATTGAAGGGGCTCGGTGACTTCAGTGCCTAACCCAAGAGCCCGTGACCTCAGGATCCAAGACTCCTGGCTTCCCATCTGGGAAAGCAGAGAGCAAGAAAGTCCGGGAGTGGTGGTGTGTGGGAGGGTAGTGGCTTTCACTGATAGAAAAGACCAAAGGAGCTCTCGTTATTGGCCGTCAACCAAAGGTTGTGTGGGGTGTTCCCTGAAATGTAGGTCTGGGCCCCCAGAGGGGCAGTCTAACCAGATGAAAGGCCGCAGCACTTAGAGGATGGTACGGAACCTCCTTCTGGGGAAACGAGCCCAGGAAATGGGTGGGGATTGTCCCAGACACTCAGCTGGAATTGATGGGGCAGATGAAAGCTCAGGAAATGGCCCATCACTCAGTTCTGGGCAGCAGCCTGGACATCTTCATGGACCAGGGGCTGTAGGACTTTGCATCCTGGGGACCTTGGAGCGTGGGGCCCAGGGAAGTCTCTTTTAGTATGCAAAGCAGATATGGCCCTTCCTCTCAATAGCTGTGTCTACGGGCAAGTTACTTGGCACTCTGAGTAGGTTTTTGCATCCTGAGTGGGTTTTCATATCCGTGTACCTGGGATAGCGACTCCTCCCTCCTGGGCTTGTAAATACTCCCGAAGAGCAGGTATGGGATGTTCCTAATACAAGCGTGAGGAGGAAGTGGTTTGGATTCTACATCTTGATTCACTGAGTGGGGTAGCTGCTCTACACAGCCCACACTGAATGTGGTTTCTTCTTTTTGTGTGTCTGTGTGTGTATGCACGCATGTGTACATGAGTGCTCATGGTAGTTACCTGCCTTTCCTTGACCCTGAGTTTCATACCCACTTTGAGGAGCCCAAAACTCTCTCTCAGCCCTGTGTCATATGCCGAGATGTTCTGGGACCCAGCCAGACACCAGTATACCTGGGCTGACCACAGGGAGTGCTAACGGGGTGCCTCTCTCATACTGGTGAGGATGGGGTAGGGTAGTGCCCCTGGAACATCAAATAATGACACAAATTACAGAAAATAAAACAAAATTGAGGAATTAGAATTCTCTTCATTTTAAGTTTATCTCCCACAGATGGAAGTCTTTAATTTCTGATGTTGCCTCTGTATGAGAACACGGGGTAGGTCTGGGTCCGACAGCAGTGAACCAGCTGGTGAGTTACTATCTTTAACTGTCTCTAGGTCTTCTCAGAGAGCTCCTTCACTTCCAGACTGGTTGTTGCCGGAATAACTTGAGAATCTCTGAGAGACACTGCTCCAGAGAGAGATTACTCTTCGGGAGCGGGGAAACCCGGGATCCAGGTGTGGTTCTCTACCAACCCAGTTTTGACCAGCAGCCTCAGCTCACTGGGCCTCAGTTTCCCAGTTATGTTTAGGGTACAGCCATGCCTGCCCTCACCCTACTTGACAGGGTTGATACAGGCTCGAGGGTGTGATGGGCGTGGAAGAGCTTCCTGAAATGCCAGCTTGATGTGTTCCAATGGGTTTCGCATGAGTGAATTCTGCAACGGCAGGGCACGTACTCCGTGCAAGTCTTATGCTAGGCTTGGGGACCCAGAGATAAGTGGGACCTAACCTCTGTCTTTAGGAGCTTGCAGTCTGGTCTTCTTTCTGGAAGCTGACTCCCATTCCGTGTGGCTTTTTGCCCGGGCAGCATACACTGTGCTCCCTGGTGAAGTTCTGCTGGTGGCGTTCTCACCATGCTCTCCCTCCTTGTTCCCCTCATGCTCTCTCCCTCTTTCCACCCCCAAGCTGGCTCTGTAGGAACCTGGGTGGGACAGGCTTCCAGACACCATCTTATCCAGATGGCAGTGGAGGCCACTGAGGCTCAGAGGAGTGAATGACTGACCAAGGCCAGGGCTCCTGCCTGTTTGGTTTTTTTTGAAACATCTTACCAAGAGTTAATGTACACTGATTCTTAATATGTGGGACATATAGTATAAAGATTTTATTCTGAATAAATGATATTTATTAAGCCAAGAAAGGAAAAACAATGAAGCTTTTTGGCTACATTACTTGAAATGCGAACATGCAGGTTTCATCACTGCAAAAAATAGTCTCAATTGTGTTTCTTCATGGAGAACTTCAACTAAACCTGTAATTTCTTCACACCTTCTTTAGGAAGAAAACACAACATAACAAAAACCCAGGAAAAATTAACTAAAAGTTTTTTGGCTGCTGAGACAGCAGGGACAGCACAGCGTGGTGATTAGAGTCACCCTGACCAGCAGCAGGTCAAACAGTCGTGGCTCACTTTGTGCGGGTCACCAGCTTGCTAACTTGTGATTCTCTAAAAGGGGAAAGCTGTAGCCTGCGGGAAGCCAGAGGGTATGTGCAATGCACAGTGTCATATGCACACACACGCAGTGCCGTATGTGCACATGTGTATGTCACATACACACAGGTACAGGGCTGCTATTCCCAGGACAGGATCAGGAAAGATACCTGCTCTGGTGTCCAGCACAGCCATTTCTGAACCATCTAGATATAGTGCCACGAAGACACACAGAAGAGTCTTTTCTAATGGGTCCGACCCCTTTTAGGCTGGTGATGATGGTGATTTTGTTTACCATTCACTGAGTGTCTGACACATGATGCTGGAGATCGGGCTGGCACCGTCAAGTGGGAGAGACAGATTATAAACATAATAAACAGTAGGATTCAGGTTCAGGATGACTGACTAGAGACATCAGACACCCACCCCCTCCAGAATGAAGAAAGTAAATTATGAGGAGACAATCATTCTGGCGACCCAGAGGGACACTGCCTTCCATGAGCCTCCAGGCTAGAGGCAGAGACAGGTCTCTCCTTCTAGGACAGTAATAATGGCAAGTGTTTACATCCTCCTTTCCCTGTGAAGGCACACGTACATATACCTGTGACAGTGCAGCAGCTGCAGAATCCATTTTTCTTCCAGCAATGAATTGCAAAGCAGAGACCAGAGATGCTCAGCACTTGAGTGGCCTAAAGCAGTTCCTGCGTCACTAAGGGACTTTGGCTGGGAGGGACAGCTGGCCTGGCCCTGGAATTTCACCACTTGCTGGGGCTCAGCAGTGGTCCTGGAGGGCCCTTCCCACACCCCTGGGAACCAGCACCTGGAGAGCAACTCCTGTTGTCCTTAGCCCACGCAGGCCAGAGCAGGACCAACTTCCCTGGGGCCTTCCTGCCCTTTGCTAAGGGAATACCTGGTCCTGGTCCCTGGCTTTCCTCAAAGACTCTCTCATCGAGTTCTTCCACAGAGTGCACTCACTAGGAGACCTGTGGGCTTTATGTGGGCTGTGGGCAAGTTTTATTTGACCAGAATTTTTTTCAGTAATTTCCATAGCTGCCAGTATTGAAATGTTGGGTGTTTTCACGTTAAAAACAAACAATAAAATCCTTTCCTTTCTTGGAAATTAGGAAAACTGGCCACAGGAGGCTGGGCTCCTGAATGACCATCATTGCTGGCGTGGTCCGTGGACACCTCGCTGCCCTTTAGCTGAGGGCATGTTTGCCCTGGACCCTGCCCAGCCAGCCTCACACGTTTCATTACTTGCCTGGCCCTGTGGCATTTGTGTGTGTGACCCATGCTCAACTCTGTCTTTATTTTATAGATGGGAAAGCTGAGGACCGATTTAAAAGTTATGAAAATTGGAACTCTGAGAGCCTCCGTCTTTTTTTCTTTTCAAGCAGCTCCAGGCCCTGTTGGGTCAAAAATAGCTGGACCCACAGGAGATGCTGGACCCCACCCCATATCCACCGTGGAATGTGCCCCCACCCCGCTCAACCACTGCATTTTCTCAGATTAAAGATTCCAGGAGGGCGGGAGAGCTTATTTTCCACCCAGTGTCTGGGGCATATTTTCTCCTTCAAGTCATTGCAAGTTCTCTGTCTCAAGCAATCCAGGGGCTTAAAGGCAAAGCCTGCTTTTCCCGACAGCCCCGGAGTGCTCAGACGCGAGGTTTCCTCTGTTCCGTTTCCATATGCCCCACTCTAGCCTTTGGTCTGGGTGCAGCTTGTCAACATTAAATAACCACCTCTTGTGGTTCCCTCATAACAATTCCTTAGATCTTGGAAGCCTGGCTGTGGAGCTCTGCATATGTATAGATCTAATTTTCACACAACAGGCTGCTTAGCAGATGGGGACCCAGACCAGCCTCCAACGCTTAGCTGAGAGTTAAGACGTGGGAAACTAGGTGGCTTTTAACCAGCCCATATTGCTGCCAGAACTCAACCTTACAGAATTTTCATAGAGGGGAAAAAAACCTAACCCCCCCCAGCCCCCAGAAAAACCAACAACAACAACAACACACACACACACACACACACACGTACACACACACAACCAACAAAACCACAGTTTTCCTTGCTCCCCCAAACCAGATGGCAGATGGTATGGAACCAATAAAACACAGATTCAAACATTTGTTTATTTAACATTGAATGTAATATGGCTTTGTGGTCCCTTGCAAGGAAACACCAATCTTCCAACCAAAGAAATGACAGATTTCAGTCAAACCTCAGGGCAGCATTTGGAGGAGCTACTACTCCTCAGAGGCCCATGCAAAGAGGGGCCAGGGAAGAATGAAGCACTGGACTGGAAGCCTCTTGGCCTGGTTTCCTCTCTGGCTGAGCAGCTAGGAGGTCTTCGGAAGCACTGACTGACACTTCACTTCTGTTGCTGGCCTTTTGTTGATGTTCATTCCAAAGGCAGCCAGCCATAGGAAGAATGTTTCTGCATCCTTTCTGAAACAGCTGTGGAAGATGTGGCTCTGGGCTGCCAACGCAAAACAACATGAGAAAAAGGCTTGAGCAGTTGAGACCAGGCTCTTTCTTGGCGCCTTGGGTCTGTAATGGTAGAGAACGTGACTTTGCCATGCCATGTGGTTCCCCTTTTGCTTTGGCTTTCAAGACACGCAGAGCTAAATTATACGCTCAGTTGAAATAACTATCTCTATCAGTTAAGATTCTTTTGGTTACAAGTGGCAGGAACCCAGCCCAAATTATTTTTTGAAAGAAAATAATTGATCAGGTCAAGTCAGTGCAGATGGCTTCAGAGATGGCTGGTTTCACCCTGGATTCAATGTTACCAGGACTTTCCTTTTTAGATCTCAGACACACTGTCTCCACATGGCAGCCACAGTAGCCCCAAATCACCTCAAACTCACATCTTCCCAGTTGAGCAGCCCCAGGAGAAGAAAGAATCTCTTCCACCAGCTCTGCCAGCAAAGTCCCGTTGGAGGAACCTGCCTAGTCCTGCTTGGAGCATATGCCCACCTTCAAACCAATCACAGTGACTGAGACTTGGTGTACTCCGATTGGCCAAACCTGGGCCATGTGACTATCCCTACAGGTGTAAAGAGGTGCAAGATTAACTCGACCCTGAACACATGGAATATATTCCTTATAGGAAATACGAGAAGGGGGAAGGGGAACTATGCAAATAGATGAGCCTGGGATTCTGGTATAGCTTTTCCTTCCCCTGCCCTAATTTATATATGTCTTTTAAAATGATTTTTAAACATATTTCTTTCATATAAGCAATTCCAAAAGTTATTAAAAATAGGAGTAATCCATGATGAATGAATGAATGAACAAGTGAAAGATTGAGTAGTCTCTAGAACATACTGTTTAGGGTAGTTCCTTGGTAAAATTGTACAATCATTATCCAGATTGCCAGAGCCAGAGGGAGCTGTAGAGCTCTACTTGTTCATAATACTTGGGATATAGATGAGATCATGGAGGCCCAGAGTGCAGGTGCCTCACCCAAAGCCTAAGAGAAAATCATCTGCACGGCCTGGAACCCAGAGCCCTGATATCAGGCCTGGGGCTCTTCTGTCCCACGTCTGTCTCTTGCCTCTCATCTTCCTAAGTCCCTCTCCTTGGCTGGCTTCCACTTTCCCTATCCAGGCCCTTATTCTGGAGTCTTGATATGAGTTGCCTGGGAAAAATTTCTTGCTAATATATTAACTCTTATAAGAGTGAAACTGAATTTCCCGGGGCTTTTTGAGCCTTCTAGATCCCCCCTAAAATGCATCTTTAAGAATGATCTCTGTATGAGTTTGTTGTTAAGTAACAAATTACCACCAAGGTAGCAACTTAAAATAACACACACAAATATCTTCTTACAGTTTTCATGTGTTGGGTTACCAGGCATGGCTTAGCTGAATTCTCTGTACAGAATCTCACAAAGCTGCAATCAAGGTGTTGACTGGGCTGTATTCTCATCAGAAGGCTCAACTGGGGAAATCCACTTCCAAGCTCACTTGAGTTGTTGGTTAAATTAATTTTATTTCCTTGTGGCTGTATGACTGAGGGCCCCAGCTTTTTGCTGGCTATGGGCTAAAGGCTATCTTCAGGTCAGCCTCACAATTCCTTGCCACATGAGATTCCTCAACATGACTGCTTACTTCCTCAAGCCAGCAAGGAGAATCTCTCATCCAGAGAATCTCTCAACTCTGTCATCACGGAGTTTTATATAAAGCAACATAATCATGAGATTGACATCCTATTACCCTTGCCATACAACATAAGCTAATCATGAGAGTGACATCCCATCACCTTTACCATATTCTGTTGGTTAAAAGCAAGTCACAGATTCTGCCATGGGTGAGAATTATTAGGGTGAACATAGAGTCTCCCTCCACAATCTCATGCCTTGGTGACTCACCCATAACTCTATAACAGCAAGCCCCTACTCCATGCCAGGCAGCACACTGGTCTCTACGCATGGTTGAGTGAAAGTGATGAACCTACAGACAAATAATGGCCTGATAGTAAGGTCGAAGCTGAAGGCTGTGCATTTGAAGGGCTTGTGCATCTCAGAGGATGCAGCTTCTTCTTAAACTGGGAAGGAGGAAGTTAACACTGGCACAGGTCCAATGGGTGAATAGGAAATTGACAGGAAGACATAAAGGGTGGCAGAGAAGGCCATGATGTGGAGGCAAAAGAACGAGATGAGTCTGGGGAGCTGCAAGTAATCCAGTGTGATTGATGTTAAAAGCCCTTGGGTCATGGGGCAAAGCCAGATCACGGAGGGACCTAGAAGCCAGGTTTAGAAGTGTGTCTTCCTGCTGTGACCTGTGAGGGCTACCATGAAGTTATAATAGGGGAATTTGGGAAGTGGCATGATGGGCTTGGGCTCCAGGGAGTGAGAAGCTCCAGGTAGGACCCTGAGCAGGGCAGTGCCTATGGGGATGAGGAAAGCCTGGCTTGTCTGTGCTAACAAGAAGTCCACTCTCCCCCTAAAATATTCCAGAAAAGGCAGACCTTCTGAGAGCACTTTCAGGCAGCTGGGCTGTCAGAATGATGAGTTCTGCAGACCAGCAGCTGAATGAAAGAAGAAAAATGTCCCAACAAGCCCCGTTTCACTGCCCTTGACCTTGCAGTAGAGCTCTAAGTGCAAAATCTGTCATCTATTAATCTGCTAGAAGTTGACAAAAGGGACTTTGATCAGGGGTTGTTTTTTCCCCCCTTCTTAAGTTTCCTGATGACACATAATAGCCCATTTCAGCCCTAGGCCCGGAAGCACGGCCATCATTCTTTTGCTCACTTCAACCCCAGTGGCCTCCTCCCCTCTGTGGCTTTCCCCCATCTCCTGCCCTGATATTAATTGGCCTGTAAGTGGTTACATGTGTTCCTTTTTATGTGTCAGTTGGAATCCATTATTTGAACTTCACAGCTATTTGGGAACACAGAAGGGATTCTCTGGGCCCACATTGGGAAATGGAACCATCTAGAACATGCTACATTTGCTTCTATCTCTTTTTTTTTTTCTTTCTTTCTCTGTGCCTTGAGGTCTTGATACCTCTCACCCTCACCCTCACTCCTATTCCATCTCGTTTCCTCTGAGTTACATCTACCCTCACTTTGCAGACCATGGATGTTCACAGCCAGGTGAGACCTTAGGGAGCCTACAGACTTTTCTTCTACAATATACAGCTTCTTGTTTTAAAGTTAGAGAAAGTGAAGCCTAAGGGAGGAAAACAACTTGTTTTTTTAAAATGAAAATAACGTCTGTTACAGGTTTATTAGGTACAAGTTTCTTACATATGTTCTCCCATTTTATCCTCAAAATAACTGAGTTAGGAATCCCATTGCCATTTTTCAGATGGTAAGACAGAGACTCCTGGGGACAAAGCAGAGAGGATGCTTGGGCCAGATTGTGTAGGATTATATCCCATCTCTAGCACTTACCAGCTGTGTGATCTTGGGCAAGTGGTTTACCTTCTCTGTGCTTCAAGTTGCTGGTCAGTAATGGGGCTAGCAAAAGTGGCTACTTCAAAATGTTATTATGAGGATTAAATTAAATGATTTTAGATGCTTAGAACAGTATCTTATACACAGAAAGCATTTGTTAAATGTTACCTGCTGCTGTTCTGAGAGGCAGTACAGTGCAGCAACAGTGGTTTAGCACACTGCTTCTGGAATGATATGTTCTTTGTTTGAATCTCAGTGACACCAGTTTCTAGCAATATGAACTTGGGTAAATCACTTATATTCTCAGTGACTAGTCTGATCTACAAAATGGGGTTGTTCCTGATGATTGAGGGTCCCTCAGTGAAATGGTTAGCTTCCCACATTGCAGTGAGTTCTATGAACTGACAAGCCCTATTCAACTCTGTGGAGCTTCTCATCAGATCTTTAGTGTCCCATTTTAGATTTGAGTAGACCTCAAAAAATCAAAAGTTACATCATCACAGAGATGAGAAGATATTGCACCCAAGAAAACAAAAATGAATGTAAAAAGAAAGAGTGGGGATCAAAATGAGAATAAGAGCTCTTGAAAATTAAAATTAACAGACCAAAAAAACACACTTTAAAAATAACACATATGAGGAGAATGCTTAGAAAGTAAAACAAAAAGATAAACAGAGTGGAAATAGGAAAGAAAGTTTAGAAAATTGGAGAATCCATCAAAGATATCCAGCATCTAAGTAGTTAAAAGTTCCAAAAAGAGAAAAATGGAGAAAACATGGGGAAGGCAATATTCAAGGAAAAATACAAAAATAAAATTCCTAGAACTGAAGTCATGGGTTTGCTTATTTGAACCTACCACATGCTCAACACCAAGGCAAATTATTAGGAAATTTCAGAATGCCATAAATCAAGAAAAAATATCAAAAGCTTTCAGAAAAGAAAAATGAAAAGCAAATAAAAACAAAAACATGTATAAAAGATCAGGGTACAGAACGGCATTGGATTTCTCAATTGTAGCTCTGGAGGCTAACTGAGGCTGTAGAATTCTATACCCAGCCAAACTATTAATTGAGGGTGAACTTCTCAGCAGCAACTCTGAAAACTACAAGCAAAGAATCAGCATCTTTAAAATCCTGAAGAAAAGTGATTTGCAAAATAGAATTTATACCTAGCCAAACAGCAACCCAGAAGGCCTCTAAAGACATTTTTAAATGACAATCCCCCCAAACTTCCTTCTATTCTCCTTGTCTTAGGATGCTGCTGGAGGGACTATTCTGCTAAAATGAGGGGGTCAACCAAGAAAGAAGAAGACACAGAATCTGCAAAGCAGATGACCCAGTGGAGGAGAAACTGAAGGGATCTTAGGATTGTGTGGAGAGATGCTAGGTTTGCAGCGGGGCCCAGGCACAAAGCACCATCTCTTCCTGCCAACAAGGCTTCACCTTATTGTATCTGGTGCTGTGGATCCCCTGAAAGCAGACTGACTCTCATTCCAGCCCCATCTGTCTTCCCCAGCTACCTCACCCACTGCAGCTTCAGGGCCAGCCTCCTCACACGCCCTCCACAGGGCCCATGGAGACTTCTGGAGTCCTCCATGTACCACAGGAATTGAGGAAGACTCTGGCATTCTGACATCTGCTGTCTGGTTTGAATGCCCCACCCCAGTTGCCTGATCATTTAAACAGGATAATAACAGCACCAACATCACAAGGCCAATGTGAGAGTTAATATTTGCAAAGCACTTAGAATGACATCTGTCACATAGTAACGCAATATTGGTATTTGTTATATAAAATACATTATGTAATGATGTGAAGGTAAAATAGTAATAGGGTAGAAATATATCACTTTAAACTTTAAAAGCTATGGTGAGTTCATTATCTCCCTTTGGTCATATTATACCTAGACACTCCCAAACATATCTTCCTAGAAGCACTTCAACTTGTGATGCCAGTGCAAGTCTGGCCACACTGTTTCCTGCTGAACATAGTTTAACAACTTCTCCTTGCTCTGTGGCAGAGGTCACAGTTCTATTCTCAGGCCACTAGGATCTGCTCTGCTGTTCCCTCCAGAGTCACCGTGAAACACCCCTTCCTTCCCACTTGTCCTCCAGCTCTGGAGACTTTCTTCAGCATCCTATGAACTGTGCTCCCTCCTGCTTCAGGACCTTCACCTAAGCTGTTCCTTATGCCTGGGTGGTTCCTCTTGCCACCATCTTCTCCTTCCTTTTGCTGGCTCCTACTCAACCCTTGAATCTTGACTGGGTTATCATTTTTTGCAAAGAAGTCTTCCCCGGACCCAAAAGAGATGATAAATCCTGTGATGCATTCTCAGAGCCCAGGGTATGTTTAATTCTTACATTCAGCATGGCCTGCCATTGTTTGGGTCATCCATCCATCCATCCATCCATCCATCCATCCATCCATCCATTCAGTGCATGCTTATTGAATGTCTATTATATGCTAGGTACTTTTCCTGGCCTTCACCATATGGCACTGAACCAAACAGACAGAACCCCCTTGTCCTGGTCTCTCCAGTAGTTATTTGATGTCTTTGTATTACAAAACAATTTCAAAAGAGATATACCCGATTTGGGGCCCAGCTCTATCACTTCTGTTCTATAAACAATGGAATTTCTTTTCGTGTGTCCACTCTGTGCTGGACTCCTGCAGTACAGACACAAAAGAGATAATTACCACACTTTTGTCTTTGAGAAAATCACTTAATGCCTCTGATCCTAATTTCCTATAAGAAAATTTTCTCTGCTTCCTTTGGGGGGCCATGAGGATTAAATTACTGGACAATGCTCTCTGTTCATGTAAAAGGGCTGGGGCATATGCAGTTGAACAGCAGAAACCCTCTTAAACAACCTGCAATCAACCATCCACAACACAGGGGCAAGACTCCTATGTGGTTCTTTGCTTACCACTACATTTCTAGTATCTGAAGGAAAGCAGTCTTTAATACATTATTTGTTAAGAAATAAGCCAACGGAATATTGCCGCCTTCCCTGGAAAGAAGATGGATTGAAGACACAATCCTACTCCTGTGAAACTCATGAAGATCCCTTGAGCAATGGCAGGAAACAGAGCTGCTGACTAGCAGTTTCACAGAGGTTAAAAGAAGAGAAGCCCCACCCAGGCGGAAGGTCGCTGCGGTTTCTTTGGTGAATGATCGTCCCCCAGCTCTCCCATTTAGCCCCTAGTTAATCTGGCTACCCTTGTAACGAGGCCAGCCCTCTAGAGTAACAGAGCCTGAAGTGAGGAGGTGGGAGGAACATTCGTGAGTGGGTAACCCTGTGACTAATCCAGAGAAACAGTTTGAAGCCTGGTGGTTCACCCCAGCCTTGTTTGTGTCTAATTTCCCTGGGGGCAAATCAGCCCCTTCATTTCACTCTGAGGTTTAGGGTTTCCCCAGCAGCTCTCGGTGAGACTCAGCCAGGATGTTTTGCATAAGTGTGGGAAGTCTTGGAGGTGGAAGTAGGAAATGGGGTGGAGAGCAAAGGTGAGACTGGATGGGAGGTACTCCGTCCACCCCCATTTCTGAAGAGCTTTGGCATAATTCAAATGCACTCAGCTGTTTCTTCCCAGGCTATTTTGCAGAGGACTGTAACAGTAAACACCAAAGGAGACAGAAAGATTTAGCTTTTTAATAAAAGTTTTTTTTTTTTTTTTTTTTTTTTTTTTTCAGGAGAAAGGTAGGGAGAAAAATAAGAGCGCATGGACCTAAACAGGTGAGAAGTAACAGGCCCCATCTTTTGTATCTGGGCCAGCCATAATGCTTGACATATAGTATGCATTTCACAAATGTTTACAAATGAGTTGAAAGAAAATGGGATCTCAAAGTAGACCCACCTGGTTTGGGGCCGGCTCTATCACTTCTGTTTCATAAACAATGGACTTTGTTTCCACGTGTCCACTCTGTGCTGGGCTCCTGCAGTACAGACACAAAGGAGATAATTACTACACATTTGTCTTTGAGAAAGTCACCTAAGGCCTCTGATCCTCATTTTCACTATATGAAAATCTTCTCTGCCTCCCTCAGAGGGCCAAGAGTGTTACACTGGACAGCCCTTCATGACAAAGGGCTGTGGCATCTGCGTGCAGTTAAACAGCAGAAGCCCTCTTAAACAACCTACAATCGGCCAGTTTGCCAGATTTAGGGAGGCTCTCCACGCCCCTCAGCAAGCACTGTGCCCACGCCTGGGATCCACTAAACCATGAAGCTAGCAGCTCCAACTCAAGCTTCTCTCCAGTTTTCCCGGGCACATATGTTTCCATTGGTTGGGCTGTGTGTGCTTACCAAGGGCTATTTGTATTCGTTCTCAATCTGTACCTGTTACTCCAATTAAATAATGCAATCCATCATTTCATAATGCAGTGAAATATGAGTGCAAAAACATAGAGTTGTTTCTTTGCAAGCTAAAGTGAGTGCTTTGGAGAGAATCAGTGTCTGCTATAACTGAATAACTTCCTGGTGAATTCAGTGTAAGTGCGATAACCATAAAGGTTAGAGGAAAAAACAAGACAATAGAGTCATTGGCATGCAGTTTTATGTTCTCTTCCACTTTAAAGAAACAGAGACTACAAACTGTTGGTGCTACCTTGTGGGTGTGATTTATCTGGGAAAGAATTCCAAAGAATCTCCCATTTTCTGTAACTGTCTTGAGAAAGTAGCCCTGACAAAGCTGAATCTCATCAGATTCAAGAGGGTGTATTTGGTGGCTTTAATGCTTCTCGGTGAAGTGGGTGGGACAGTGTCAGGGCTGACTCAAGCCACAGAGGGTTCTGAGAACCTCAGAGCTGGGAAGGGCTTCGTGGTCACTGGGCCCAGGCATCCCCTGGGGTGGGCACCTCCACCACAGTCTCACTGCCAGGTGGCTGCCCAGGCTCCCAACTGATACCCTAGTGACTCAACACCACTGATACCAGAGCCTGGCTGGGTTTGAGTCGTATTCTGGTAAGCGTGCCTGACTCACTCTCCTCTCCCCTCTCTGTGTTCCTTAATGTACCCTCCTTTACCCCCAGGTGTAAAAGCTCCATTAACTTTGTCACAGCAGGTCCAGAAAGAAGCTAACACTGTAATATGAATTAGCTTAATATATTCTCAAGGTACCTGTTTTCCCAGCAGGACAGGGCCTACTTATCCTTTCCTAGGGCCTCCCGTCTTTCTAGCCCCAAGGTCCAGGCCCTTCTTCCAAAAGACCTACCCTAGGCTCCATTTCTGCTCATTTCCAGCAAGACTCTGCCTGATCTCTGCTTCAAGTTGATAGGACAAAATACTGTACCTTAGATCAAGATAAATTCTAATTCTAGCACTTTCTTTTTTTTTTTTTCTTTCTTTTTTTTTTTTTTTTGAGATGGAGTTTTGTTCTTGTTGCCCAGGCTGGAGTGCAATGGCATGATCTCAGCTCACTGCAACGTCCACCTCCTGGGTTCAAGTAATTCTCCTGCCTCAGCCTCCGGAGTAGCTGGGATTACAGCTGCACACCACCACGCCCAACTAATTTTTGTATTTTTAGTAGAGCTGGGGTTTCACCATGTTGGCCAGACTGGTCTCAAACTCCTGACCTCAGGTGATCCATCTGCTTTGGCTTCTCAAAGTGCTGGAATTACAGGCATGAGCCACCACACCCAGCCTAGTTCTAGCACTTTCTAACTCTTAGACCTTGGATTACACAGTGTTTGTAAAAGCTGTGATTTTTCTCATTTGCATAATGGAAATCGAAATAGCTCATTGTGATGGCTCTTCATTCAACAATGTTTTAAGCCCCTACAAAGTGTTCAAGCTCTGTGCTGCTGTGATACTGTGGATACATGACTAGAAAAGCCAGAGACTGTCTGTCTGATACAGCCACAGGGATGAAGCTTTGCTGGTTGATAGATGGGATAATGCAGGCATTGGCAAACCTTCTCTATAAAGCGCCAGATAGTAAATATTTTAGGGTTTATGCTGCCATAGTAGTGAAAAAGCAGCCATAAACAATATATAAACAAATGAGCATGGCTGTGTGCCAATAAAACTTCACAAAAACAAGTAGCAGGCTTTGGCTTGTAGGGCGTAGCTTGCATACTGCTGTTCTAAAGGTTAATATTTGTGGATTAGGGGTCAATTCCAGATTGATCATTCCAAGACCATGGCTTCAAATGGTCGACGTGTGGACTTAGCCTGGCACGCTGGGAGTTCTTCAGGAGGGCCTCCAAATGCATCATTCCTCTTGCTTATTTATGCAGAGCTGGATGGGTTAGATCTCAAGCTGGCTTAATTAACTTTTTAAGCCTGCTTCCTTAATGGCAAAGTATGAATTCAATAGCATTCAGTGGCCCCTTACAACTGGCACAGCAAGTATGATAAAGATACAACCCAGCCTACACTACCGGGGTGACAGGGAAAAGTCACTTCTCTCTAGCAGAGTTTAACTAGTGGTTTCCCAAACTTGAACACTCATCGAATCACGCAGGATGCTTGTTAAAAATAAAGATTCCTGAACCCCTACTTTAGAATGATTATTTTAAGCTATAGGATGACCTGGGGATTCTGGACTATTAGCAAGTGGCCCAGATAATTTTGAAAGAGGGAAGCTCAGAGTTAGGCCCCTTTTAGCTCTGACATACAGTGGTTGTCAAAAGAGTAAAGGAAGCCTGTCTGCCCTTGCTGGGCTGTGGTGGGACAGAGAATGGTGGTGGTGGGGATCGTTATCTTGTCTACAAGGACGTGGCGGGATGTGGTTGACCTGAACTTCCTGTGAATCAAGGAACCAGAGAACAGGGGGAGAGATTCACAGCCCGGCAGTAGGCTCGGCCCACATACCTAGAGTGTGTTCAGTGGGTATTGGGAAATGAGAGCCTGGCCCATGACCTTGGGCAGGTCACTTCACCTCTCAGAGCGTCCGTTTTGTCATGTATACAATGGAGATGATGATGGTTCATTTTCAAGGACACTGTGAAGAATAAATGAGGTATCATTTATAAAACCTCTGTCTCCTCGATCAGTGGTAGAAAATTCTCTTTCAGTGGAGTAAGTGTCCACCTCAAAACATCCAAGGGCCAAGCGTTAGAAGACCTCTTTCATGGGCTGGGTTTTACCAATGACTCAGTGATCCACCTTGGAGTGAATGCGATCAGGTTGCTGGGTCTGACTTTGCTTAACTGTAGAATGGAATGTTATGCACCTGTGGTTCCCTATTTCCTTTTCCAGGATTCTCTTGAAGGTTGGATGGGACTATAGAATGAGAAGTGTCCCAGTGCTGTCAGGAGATATGGCAACAAATGTCCAAGACCATTCTTGTCAGGCTGGGGGAGAGATGTTGCTGACCTTAATAATGTACTTCCTTCCATTTGTCATTTTTAAAACAGAGGAAGAAATAAAACAGGACCTCTGAAAGAGATCCTTGTCAAATACAACTTTCTCCTTCTGAGTTATTTTCATCTGAGTTATCAATCAATTGAGAAACAGTCACTGGATATCAATGGTGTACCCAGCCCTGTGCTGTGTGTAGGGTAAGGAGGTTCAGAGGCATGCCGCTGGGTTCCTAACTATGAGAGGCCCGCAGTCCAGCTTGGGAGATAACAGTTGTGTGTTATCCAGGTATGTTAACACATGGGAAGGGAAATAGCAATGTGGGGATGATGCTGATGCTGATGATGCTGACAGTGATGGTGGAAAGGATGAAGATGACGTCAATTACTTTTCATATACATGCACAATTGTACAGTTTACAAAGCATGTTTAGGATGATTATCTTATCTGATATTCAAAGCTAGAAAAACCCTGATTTTACTGATGAACAAACGGAGGGTAATAACTTCTCAGAGATCAGATAGGAAGAAAGTAGCTTAGCTGGACTCCAGCTTCTTTCTTTTGCCCATAGGAGTGCCATTATCCCCGAGACATCATAACTTTCTTCCTTTAAATTGCAACAGAACATTGCAAAATGCACATTATCATCAGACAGCAACATGAGTAAATTAGCACATGGGAAGTGAATGTTACAAGATCTCAAAGAGCAGGCAGGTCAGGGGACTGTTGACTGTAGTGATCAGAAGAGGCTCAGTGGAGAAAGCAGTAATTGAGTTTAGCCTTGGAAGGAAGGCTGCATGGTACTTTTGAGAGGTGGAGATGGGGGGAGGGGTGACATTCTTGGCAAGAAGAAATGTATCTGTAAGAAAGGAAGTGAGAAAGTTCAAGGTGTGCCAGGATGTAGCCAGACCCTAGTCTGACCAGAATGGGTTCCATACAGTGGATCTGCTGGGGAGGAGTTGGGAATGGTCTCTTTCAAAGGGCTGGAATGGTACTCTTTACTTTAGTATAGGTAGGAGATGGCGACCATTTTCTCTTTAATATCCTTATCCTTGTCAACCCAAAGTCCATCCATAATCAGATCAAGCAGTAATCAAATCAAGTAACAGTCTGTAGTCTTAGCCCAAAGACAGAATGTGCCACTTCCACTTCTTTCTTTTAAAAACATGTCAGAATGCTGCTGAAACAGGAACAGCATTGAGGCAACAGCAGCTCTGACTCACAAAGAGCACATCAAAGCAGAAACGATAAGAAACTGGCAGAAACTGTGCGTGTGAGCAGTGTTTTCCTGATGCTCTTTGAGGCTTGGGGGCGCCTCTGGGCAGCCTCATTGTGGAAAGAAGCATGTGGTTTTCAAAAATTGGGTGACTCACCACACAGGCAGGGTTCAGAAACAAAAACATAGGCCTGTCTGCTTTGGTTCTCAGCGCTCAGGCCCAGGGCTTTGGGTCACTGCACATTTCAGGACATCGGTGAGCTGAGATTCATCTATTCATTCATCCAAGCATCCATACATTTGACCATCCATTTATGCATCCAACCATCCATTCACCCATCCATCCAGGCATCTTTCCATCCACACATCCATGCATCCATGCATCCATGCATCCATCCATCCAGGCATCCTTCCTTCCAACCATGCAGCCATCCATCCACCCATCCATCCAGGCATCCTTCCATCCATGCATCCATGCATCCATGCATCCATCCATACATCCATCCATTCATCCATCCATCCATCCATTCATCCATCCATCCATCCATCCATAAATCTATCCATCCATCCATTCATCCTTTCATCTATGCATGCATCTTTCCATTCATCCATGCATCTATTCACCTATCCATCCAAACATTCATCTATTTGTTCCACAAATGCTATGAACACATACTTGATGTAGGCCCTGTGCGAGGTGCAGAAGATACAGTGGTGACCAAGATAGACTCCAGTCTCAGTTCCTACCTTCATGGGGCTTATAGTCTATTGAGGGAAAGAAGTATTGAGAAAATAATTTGGCCATATCACTGCCAAATCACTACTGCCATAAGGGCTGTGAAGGTGTGTAATAGGAGAAAGGACCTCGTCTGGGAAGATGGTCAATGAAGGCAGGGACTTCAGCTAAAAGTTAGATAAGATTGATCACTGTATAATCAGCCTTTCAGCATCACCTCCTCCACCATTAGGGATAATGAAGAAGTAGAATTCAACGTTTTTCAATCTCTCCGTCTTCATACAAACACCATGAGGAGTTAATGAAACAATCATGCTTTTTTGAGTCTCAGAGACCTGGGTTCAAATCACATATTCTGAACTTACTGTTGCTGTGATTTTGAATAAATTACTTATCCTCTCTGATTCTCAGTATCTTCCACCATAAAGTGAGGATATAAAAATGGCCTTCAAAAGATAGTTTAGAATATAGGCTGAAATAATTTCTGTCAGCTTCCTAGCCTATAATAGACCCTCAATTACTGTGACCAGGTTCTTAATCTGCTGTTGCTGGTATGCAATTTTATGCGTCTCTCATGTAGGTTTTTCTCCAGGAATGGCCAGAGCACCAGGCCTATTGTTTGAACTGGCTGACTGAGTTCTAGAACATATCTATCTTTAATGCCAGTCTGAATTAGATAATCTCTAAAGTTCCTTACTATCGCAGCTTCGAGAATCCTGGAAATTCTTCGGGAAAAAAGCAAAATTATAGGCGGGTAGTAAGATGCCATGGATTCTCTTTTGCCTCTCTGAGCCTCAGTTTCCCCGTATCTCCAATAGTAGCATTGGAACTATGAGTCTTTAAAGTCTGTTAGTCTGGGATTTTGTAATCCGCAGGAGGCAAGACGTCCTCGGCAGAGCTGGTCCCTGATTGAATCATGACATCCACGGAGTTTTACTTCTGTCCCTGTCCCCCTGCTCTTTCTGCCAGCTGGCTCCAGGTGCCAGGGCTCTCACCTGCCCAGGTTCCTCAGACAGAGCATGAAACAGAACCAACCAACAGCTTATTCACACTGTGATCATAAACCTTCATATGTTTTCCCTCTTCAGAAACATATACCTTTGGAAAGGTGAACCTGGAGAGGATAATGCTTAACTCTCCTAGGTCTGTCAATAATGGAGGAACTCCAGGCCTAGCAGGAGAAATGTGTGGCTTCAGCTCATTTCACACTCAAGAGGGAGCTGTTTATTCTGTGCATGGTCAGGATGCTCATGCCGGGCTTGGGAGGAGATCGGGAGGGACTTGAGATTGGAGAGGACAGGTGTTGAAGGAGATCCTTCCCTGGGGAGCTCTTTTGGATGACAGAGAGAGCAGCACTGGTTGAGGTTCATGCCTCTCTGTTTCGTGGTCTGGCTCCCAGGGGCCAGCCCGTGTGGACCAGAACTGGGGCATCTTGTCCTGCATTTCCTCTCAGCCTGACCCTTCTGCAAGAGTTCTCTGGACAAGCCTTGCTTATGACTGCCCCTGGGAGCTTCCTTTGGTGTGGCCAATGTTCCTTCTGCAACCTTATTAGAGCAATGCATGGAGCAGAGTTAACAGAAACTCCTTAGGCATTCGAATAGACTCAACTTCCCTTGTCAAATAGCTTGGGCTTTATCCTTTTTGGTTATTTTGGAGTGGGCAGTCTTTCTTGTTTTTAGGAAATGGTATCTAGAAGGCATATACAGAGTGGTATGCAAATTACCACATCTCCTGCCCATGCAGATGTTAGAAATTGAGCCCATCGTTACTAATATTAACTTCCTATAGCCCCAGCCTTATGGGAGATGTTCTAGGAAAATGAGAAGAGAAGACATGGACCACAATCCTGAGGAGATACATCAGGGAGTTGGGAGAACACATCAGTTGTCCCTGAGTTTGATGGGGCCCAGCCGGGCTGTCCGTTCTGCTGAAGTGGCATGGCTTTTCCTGATTTCTCTCACCTGATAATTAATTGTGACAGGTTAAGAACTGGTTAGAACAACTTTAGTCTTTAGCACTTTGAGAGATCCAAGGATAACATTATTTCTAATGTTCTCCCTCTTTTAATTTTCCTACTGGCATTATGTGATAGTGAGGTAACTTGATTATCTGTTGCTAGTTAGGAATCAGAGCAAGAATTTAGAGAGGAAGTCTATGTGCCTTGAAAGCAGCATCAGCATCTTTTGTAGATACTTGAAATCGCAGAAGCTCCAAATCCTCAAGTGTTTCCCATTGATATATATTTTTTCACAGTAGCTGGCTTTGGAGGCTGGAGTCAGGCTGGACTTAGCTATAGAGCAGGTGGAGAGAGAAGACCCTGAAGCAGATGAGAGGGAAAAACATGCCAGGTTGTCAGTACCAGAGTGAGGAGGGAGAGCTGCCAAGACCCGGGAGATGACCCCAGCGGGCGGTGAGCTGAGGCAGAGCTGGCGGCTGAGGGGGCACCAATACCAGGGAAGGGATTGTGTGGGCTCCGGACTCTGCCCAGGCCTCCTGCCCATATCTTTCCCTGCTGCCCCCGGGCTTTCTCCCACCTTCATACCATTGCTGCTTGTAAGAAGACAGATGTTGATGATCTTCACGTCTCTGGGGCTGTCAGTTCCCGTGGCCTAAACCAGCTGTTTCATTGCAGGGCCAAGGCCCCACATGCTCTTTTACCCACAGTTCTCACTGTTCTATGTAAAGTGCTCTTCTTACTAATTTTTAAAACTTTTGTAGAAGTCTTGAGGCTTGGCATGGTGGCCCATGCCTGTAATCCCAGGACTTTGCAAGGCCAAGGTGGGAAGATCACTTGAAGCCAGGAGCTCGAGACCAGCCCCACCAGGAGTCAGAGATCAGACTGGCCAGGAGTCAGAGACATAGCGAGGCCCCGTCTCTATAAAAAAAATGTAAGAGCATAGCCAGGTGTGGTGGTGCACACCTGTAGGCTCAGCTACTTGGGAGGCTGAGGCAGGAGGATCAGTTGCACCCAGGAATTTGAGGTTATAGTGAGCTATGATCGCCCCGCTGCACTCCAGCCTGGGTGACAAAGCAAGACTCTGTCTTTAAATAAATAAATAAGTAAAAGAAAAAATAAAACAAAAGTTTTAATTTATTTTTTGAGGCATGTTTGTTGAACTTATTTATTTAGTGAAATTTAACAGGTCAGAGTGTACACAATGCATTCAGTTTTGACGATGTGTACTAGCCTATAACCACTTATAACAGAGAAACAGCATTTACAGCATCCCCCAAAGCTCTCTCCTGCCCCGTTAGAGCCGGCCCTCTCCCCAGCTATCTCATTCCTGCCACCACTAATTTGATTGTTGTCACTATCATTTTGCCTTACCTAGAACACCTTGTAAATGAAGTCATTCAGTATGTAGCCTTTTGAGTCTGGCTTCTTTGGCTCAGCATAACGCTTTTGAGGGTCATCCGTGATGCCTGGGAAAGAAGACATCCAGTCAATCCCACTTCAAAATCATGAAATGGCAAAGCGGTGGTGCCCCGAATTAAAGGATGCTGGGCAAACAACCTCTACCTGCTATAAGAACATTCTAGACTACAATGCTATGAATGGTAGACTAAAGGGCTGTTCCAAGTTTTCAAGTGCAGGGTGGGGTGTGATTAACTTCTTTGTTAATCCCTTAAGTTTTAGGGATAACTTTCTAGAAATGGGTCTTTTCCACATCTAATTTTTAGTCTTTTGGTTTTGTTATTTATTTATTTATTTATTTATTTATTTAGTCTCCAGGCTGGAGTGCAGTGATACAATCACCACTCACTGCAGCCTTAAACTCTAGGGTCCAAGGGATCCTCCCATCTCAGCACCCCCCAGTAGCTGGGACTATAGGCATGCACTACCATGCCTGGCTAATTTTCATATTTTTTGTAGAGAAAGGGGTTTCACTGTGTTACCCATGCTTGTCTTGAACTCCTGAGCTCAAGCAATCCTCTTACCTTGACCTTCCAAAGTGCTGGGATTACAGGTGTGACCCACCATGCCCGGCCCTGGTTTTGTTTTAATTAAACAAGTAACATAAATTTATTTAGAATAATTAGAAAGGGAAAAATCACCAATAATTTCATTATCCTAAGATATCACTGCTATTAATGTTTTTGATTTCTAGGTTTTCCTTTTTCTGTTTGTATACATGTGTTTGTATGTTTGATATACGTATATATGTGTGTGTATACATATGTATTTGTTTCAGTTTTTTTTATCTTTTGTGTGTTGAGATGGAGTTTTGCTCTTGTTGCCCAGTCTGAAGTGCAATGCCACGATCTCAGCTCACTGCAACCTCTGCCTCTTGGGTTCAAATGATTTTCCTGCCTCAGCCTCCCGAATAGCTGGGATTACAGGCATGCACCACTACGCCCAGCTAATTTTGTATTTTTAGTAGGGACGGGGTTTCTCCATGTTGGTCAGGCAGGTCTCGAACTCTTGATCTCATGTGATCCGCCCACCTTGGCCTCCCAAAGTGCTGGGATTATAGCCATGAGCCACTGCACTCGGACTCTTTCAGCTTTTTTACTGTGGTAAAATGCACACAACATTCTGACCATTTTTAAGTGTACCATTCAGTGGTATTAAGTACATTCATGCTGTTTTGCAGCCATCACTATCATCTATCTCCAGGACTCTTTTCATCTTGCAAAATTGAAACTCTGTACCCATTAAACAGTAACTTCTCGTTTTACCTCCCCTGAGCACCTGAAAACCACCATTCTACTTTATCTCTATGATCTTGACTACCCTAAGTACATCCTGTAAGTGAAATCATGTAGTATTTGTATTTTAGTGAGTGGCTTATTTCACTCAGTGTAATTTCCTTGAGGTTCATCCATTTGTCGCATGTATCAGACTTTCCTTCTGTTTGAAGGCTGAATATTATTTCATTATATGTATACACTATATTCTGTTTACCCATTCATCCGTTGATGGACACTTGGAACACTTCCACCTCTTGGCTACTGTGAGTAATGCTGCTATAAACTTGGGTGTACCAATATCTCTTCAAGATCTGGCTTTCAATTTTTTTGAGTCTATACCCAGAGGGGAATTGTTGGATCGTGTGTCATTTCTATCTTAAAGTTTTGAAGAGCCACCACGTTTTCACAGAGGTTGTTTTCACAGAGGTTGTGAAAACGTGGTGGCTCTTCAAAATTTTAAGATAGAAATGATGCGTGATCCCACCAACAGTGCACAAGTGTTCCAATTTCTCCACATCCTCACCAACACTTTTACTTTCTGTCGTTTGTTTTGCTTTGTTTTTATAATAGCATTCCCAATGGGTGAGAGGTGGTATCTCATTGTGGTTTTGACTTGTATTTCTCAAATGGCTAGGAAGCTGAACTAATGGCTTATCGGCTATTCATATGTCTTCTCTGGAGAAATGTCCCGTTGAGCCCTTTGCCCATTTTTGAATCAGCTTGTTTGTTTTTGTTGCTGAGTTTTAGGAATTCTCTATGTATCCTAGATACTAATCCTTTATCAGAAATGTGATTCGCAAAATAGTTGCTCTCATTCCAGGGGTTGCCTTTTTACTCTGTTGACAGTGTCCTTTGATGCCCCAAAGGTTTTAATTTTTGTGAAGCCCAAATTAACTATTTTTTCTTTTGTTGGTTGTGCCTTTGGTATCATATCCAAGAAAGCATTGCCAAATCTAATGTCACAAAACTCTTGCCCTGTGTTTTCTTCTAAGAGCTTTATAGTTTTTGATCTGTGATCTATTTTGAGTTAATTTTGTATATTATGTTGGGTAAGGGGCTAAATTTATTCTTCTGCATGTGGATATTCTGTTTTCCCAGCACCTTTTGTTGAAAAGACTGTCCTTTCCTCCACTGACTGGCTTTGAAACTCTTGTTGAAAATCATTTGTGAGGATTTATCCCTGGGTTCTCTTTTCTAATCCATTAGTCTGTGTGTTTGTGTTTATGCCAATAACACACTGTTTTGATTACTGTAGCTTTTTAGTAAGTTTTGAAATCAGGAAGTGTGGATTTTTCAACTTTGGTTTTTTTTTTTTTCAAGATTGTTTTTATGCCCGTAACATACTGTTTTGATTACTGCAGCTTCGTAGTAAATTGTGAAATCAGGAAGTGTGAGTTCTTCAACTTCGTTCTTCTTTTCCAAGATTGTTTTGGTTTTTCAGACTTCATATAAATGTTAAGATAGATTTTTATATTTCTGATAAAAAGTTGGGATTTTAATAATATATTAGTTTGTTTAGGCTACTGTAACAAAATATAGACTGGGTAGCTTTTAAACAACAGAAATTTATTTCCCACAGTTCTGGAGGTTGGGAAGTCCAAGATCATATTCAGTGTCTGATGAGTGCTTTCTTTTTGGTTCATAGATGGTGCCTTCTCCCTGTGTTCTCATATAATGGATGAAGCAAGGCAGCTGTCTGGAGCCTCAATTTTAAGGACACTACTCTCATTTACAAGGGCTGAGCCCTCATGACCTAATCAGCTTCAAAGTTTCCACCATCTAATATTAGGACATTGGTCATTAGCTTTCAACATATGAATTTTAGGGGGACACAAACATTCAGATCATAGTAGGTAGGTATTGCATTGAATCTGTAGATCAATTTGATAGTATTGACGTTTTAACAATATTGTCTTACAGTCCATGAATATGGTATGTCTTTCCATTTATTTATGTCCTCTTTAATTTCCTTCAGCAATGTTTTGTAGTTTTCTTTGTAAAACTCTTTCACCTGCTTGGTTAAGTTAATTACTAAGTATTTTATTCTTTTTGATGCAATTGTAAATGGAATTGTTTTCTTAATTTCCTTTTCAGATTGTTCATTGTTAGTACATAGAAATGAAACTGATTCGCCTGTGTTGACTTTGTATCCTGCTACTTTGCTTAATTAATGTATTAGGTTTGAAAAAGGTTTTTTGGTGCAATAATTAGGGTTTTCTATATATAAGATCTGCAAACAGATAATTTTACTTAATTTACAATTTGGATGACTTGTATTTCTTTTCCTTGTCTAATTACTCTGGCGAGGACTTCCAATACTATGTTAAATAGAAGTGGTGAAAGTGGGCATCCTTGCCTTGCTCCTTATCTTAGAGGAAAAGCTTTCTTTATTGAGTATGATGTTTGCTATGGATTTTGCATATATGGCTTTGATCATTTTAATGTAGTTTACTTCTATTTCTGCTTTTCTGAGTGTTTTTATCATAAAAGGGTGCTGAATTTTGTCAAATGCTTTTTCTGCATCAATTGAGATAATCATGTGTTTTTGCCTTTCACTCTGTTAATGTGGTGTTCTACAGCAATTGATATTCATATATGGACCATCCTTGCATTACAAGAACAAATCCTACTTGGTCATGATATATAATCCTTTGAATATGCTACCAAATGTAGTTTGCTAGAATTTTGTTGACGATTTTTAAAATCAATGTTCATAAGAAATATCGGTCTTATGAACATCGATTTAAAGAGTATAGTTGTCTTCTCTTGTAGTGTCTTTGACTTTTGTACAGGGTAATGCTGACCTCACAGACAGAGAGGAACTGTTCCTTCCTCTTCCATTTTTGAAAAAACTTTGAGAAGAATTGGTCTTGGTTCTTCTTTCAATGTTTGGCACTAATCATTGGTGAAGCCATCAAGTCCAAGGCTTTTTTTTGTTGAATTCTATTACAATTTTTATTACTGGTTTAATTCCTTAATAGTGATAAGCCTATTAAGATTTTCTATTTCTTTGTGCTTCAGTATTGGTAGGTTTTGTATTTGCTGGAATTTGTCCATTTCACCTAGGTTATCTGATTTGTTTGTGTATAATTGTTGATAATATTCTCTTATAATCCCTTTAAATTCTGTAGAATCAATAGCAATGTTTCCACTTTCCTTTTTTTATTTTTTTATTATTTTTTTATTACTTTTTTTTTCTTCTTGTTTTGCAAGCAAAGAGTGAAGTAATGTTTCCACTTTCATTTCTGATTTTAATAACTGGATCCCGTTCTTTCTTTTTTTAGTCAATTTAACTAAAGATTTATCAATTTTGTTGATATTTTAAAGAATCAGTTTTTGGTTTTATTGATTTTCTCTGTTGTTTTTCTATTTCATTTATCTCTGTTCTGATTTTATTATTTTCTTCCTTCTGTTAGTTTTGGATTTAGTTTGCTCCTCTTCTAGTTTCTTAAGTCATAAAGTTAAGTTGTTAATTTGAGATCTTGTGTGTTTTTAAAATATAACTATAAATTTCCCCCTTTGCATTACCTTCGCTTCTCATAACTTTTGGTATGTTGTGTTTTTGTTTTCATTTGTCTTTAAATATTTTCCAGTTTCCTTTGTGATTTCATTTGTGATCTGTTGGCTGTTTAAGAGTGTGTTGGTTAATTTTCACACATTTGTGCATTTCCCACTTTTCCTTTTGTTATTGATTTCTAACTTCATCTCATTGTGGTTAGAGAAGATATTCTATATCTTTTAAAATCTATTGACAATTTGTGGCCTAATATGTGGTCTATCCTGAAAAGTGTTCCAGGTACACTTGAGAGAAATATGTATTTTTTTATTGTTTGGGTTCAGCGTTCTAAATATGTCTGGTAGATTTTAGTTTATGTTTTGTTTAAGTCTTCTTTTTCTTTTCACTTGTCTTCTGTCTAATTCTATCCATCATTGAGAGCAGGGTATTGAAGTCTCCAACTATTATTGTTGAGATGTCTATTTTCCCTTTAATTCTGTCAATTTTTGTTTCAAATATTTTTACAGCCTGATATAATGATATAACATTATGTGCATAATTGTTATATCTTCTTGTTGTATTGATTCTTTTTATTATATGTGTCTTTCTCTCTGACAAACCTTTTAAAATTCAAATCTATTTTGTCTAATATTAGTATAAGCTCTTCTGTTCTCTTTTGGGTTTTGTTTGCATTACTTATCTTTTTCTATACTTTCACTTTCAATCTATTTGTGTCTGGATCTAAGATGAGTCTCTTATAGACAACGTATTCTTGGAGTGTATTTTTTAACAATCTATTATCCCAATATCTGTATTTTCATTAGAGAGTTTAGTCTATTTACATTTAAAGTAATTGTTGATAAGGAGGGACTTACTTTGGTCATTTTACTGTTTTCTAATGCTTTGTAGTGTTTTTTCAGACCCTATTTTTCATATTACTATCTTCTTGTGTATTTAGGTGATTTTTGATGTGAAATGTTTTAATTCACTTTTCTTTTTTGGGGTGTACATTCTATACCTCTTTTTTATAGTTACCATGGGGAGTACACTTAACATCCTAAAATTATAACATTTTCACTTAAATTTATTGAAACTTAGTTTCCATAAAATGCAAAACTTTGTTTCTGTACAGCTCTCCCCCCACTCTTTTCAGTTATTGATATCACGTAGTTATAATTTTATACCTTGCATGTCCTGAAACATAAGCTAATAATTATTTTTAATGCACTACTCTCTTAAATTATATAAAAAACAAGATGTGATATTATAAACCAAAATTACAGTTTTTAGCTTTTAATACTTTAAAAAAATTTTATTGGTCTCTTAGATCATGTAGAAAACAAAAAGTGGAGATACAGACTCTTATTACAATAATACTAGCTTTTCTAATTGCTTATGTATTTACCTTTACTGAGATCTTTATTTTTTCATATGACTGTGAGTTATTGTCTACTGTCTAGTGTCTTTTCATTTAAAGCTGCAGGACTTTTTTTTAGCATTTCTTATAGAGCAGTTCTAGTAGTAACAGACTTCCTCAACTTTTGTTTAATTTGGAATGTTTTAATGTCTCTCTCACTTCTGAAGGACAGTTTTGCTAGATATAGGATTATTGTTTGACAATTTTTTTCTTCTGAAACTTTGACTGTTTCAAGTCCACTTTCCTCTGGCCTCCAAAGTCTCTGATGAGAAATCTGATGTTCATCTTGAG
This sequence comes from Aotus nancymaae, assembly GCF_030222135.1. NCBI lineage: Eukaryota > Metazoa > Chordata > Mammalia > Primates > Aotidae > Aotus > Aotus nancymaae. The sequence goes on from NW_026988414.1 coordinate 68,423,150, forward strand.
GATCTCTTGTCTGTGATGAGTTGCTTCTCTCTGGCTGCTTTCAAAATTTTTTCTTTGTCCTCCCTTTTGTTAGTTCGATTGTAATGCATCTTGGTGTGGGTCTCTGAGTTCATCCTACTTGGAGTTTGTTAAGCTTCTGGGATGTTTATATTCATGACTTTCATCAAACTTCAGATGCTTTTGGACGTTATTTCTTCATATAATCTGTCTTCCCTCTTTTCTTCTGGACTGCATCTATGTGTGTTGATCTTTTTGATGGTGTCTCACAGGAACCTTAGGCTATGCTCACTTTTCTTCAATTTTTGTCCCTTCTGTTTTAGTTGTCCTATCTCCAAGTTTACTAATCATTTCTTCTGCCACTCAAATATATCTTTGAATCACCTGGTAAATTATTAATTTCGGTTATTTCACTTTTCAGTTCTAGAATTTCTTTTGGATGTCTTTATATATTTTTCTGTCTATTGATATTTCCATTTTGTTCATACACTATTCTCCACTTTCTCCACATCTTCCTTGAGTTCTTTGAACATCTTTAAGAAAGTTTTAAAAATAAGCATCTATTTAGTAGATCTGCTATCTGGTCTGGTCTTTCTCAGTGACAGTTTCTGTTAATTTACTTTTCCCTTTAAATGGTCTATACTTTGTTTCTCTGTATGCTTCGTGATTTTGTTGTTGTTGAAAACTGGACATTTTAATTCAATAATGTAATAACTTTAGAAATGAAATTTTTCCCCTTTCCCAAGTTTTTCTGGTTTTTTGTTTATTATTTTTTCAATGTGGTAGGCTATCTCCATGCTGAGGATTGGCCTGGGGTGTAAACTTAGGTCTCGTTATTTTCTGAGCCTACACCTTTCTCTGTGTATGTGCAGTTACTTTCCACTTTCTCCCTTGAATGCAGTTGCTTTAGATGTCCTAGTCTCTACTATCTGGCTCTCAAAAGGAAGGAAGATAATTAAAAGGGGAGAGAGGCACCAGCCCTTTAATTCCTCTGGAAATTGCTTCAGCCTGGGTTGGAGGGGCTTGCAGCAGCAAGGGGAGATGCAACAATAATGGCTGCTTACCTCTGTGTCTGTACCTCCATGATCAGAAGCATCAATCAGTGATCAGAGCACAGATACCCATATTTGGAAGACAAGGTCACTTCTGCTCACCCTGATTTCAATAAGATGTGGTCACGTGGCTTCAGGGACATGTGCACAACTGCCTGCCATTGGGATTTGGATGACGACTGGGTAGCTGCTTTGGAGCTAAGACCTGAAATTGACCAAAATTAACTGCAATTTACCATTCAAACCTTCCCCTGAAAGTTGCAAGCCTTCAATAGACTCCAGAGTTTCAAAATAGTTGTATCAGACAAATTCTGGCAGTGCAATTGTTATCTAGATGGGGAAACAGATTCCTGGTGCTTCCTACTCTGTCACTTTCCCAGATTTCTATATATACACATATATATGTATAAAAACAGGATTATATACACTGTTTTTAAACTTCTTTTAATCTAATCAAGTCAACAGTCATTCATATATACAATTCTTTATGGGTGAGTGATTTTTCGTTGTATGACCACTCAGTAATTTATTTAACTGGTTCCTTATTATTGGATATTTTAGCCTATTTCTAGTTTTTTCACCACTATAAACCACACACAGAATTATACATACCTTTGCTCACTTGTCTGATTATTTCACTAGGAAAGAGGAAGGTAAGATTTTGAGGTGCAATTGCAATATTTAGGGAACAGAAAGTGCATTAGAGAGGTGGAACTTTCTAGATATCAAGAACAGCTTGAGCAAAGACCCAGAGGGGTACGAGTGCATCTCACATTTAGAAACTGTTGCAATTGCAAACATATCCATGCCCTGCTTTCTTTCAAAGTGTCTCCTGACCATTCCAGCTCTCAGTGAGGTATCCTTACTCTCAGATGTCCTGGGCCATGCTGCTCAGGGCTCTTCCTCATTGACCAACTGACTTCCCCACAATCCTAGGCTACACCCTATGCAACTGGCAACACACAGACCAATTCTTCTAGGAACCTAGGTGGCCAGAAAAGGCTGGGACATATTTTAAGGACATTCATTTTACGTCTTAAAATAGTGCCCAGTCAAAAGGAAAAATTCCATGTGTGTCTAATTCACTTGTGCAAGAAAATAAAATGGCTGGAGTGTGTTCCCCCAACCCTGCCCTGTACCCCATGTCTTTCTTTTTAATTTAAGAAGGGCTATTTGATGTCCCAGAAACAATTTGAGGCTTTCTATTGCCCTTGTAGACCTAACAATAAAAGTGTCTAAGAGGTAGAAGCTGTTGGCAGTTTTGGGTGAAAAACCCAAGAACAAAGGAAAAAAAAAATCTGGTTAGATGGAGGCCAAGAATCTCAGAATTTCAGAAGTGCTTCAGGCCTGGGTTCCAGGTTCAGGTTTTCTGGGAGGGGACAAGTGGTAAAGTGGAGGTCTCTGTGCTGTGACATATAGAGTGCCATACCAACATGTGTTTTCTCTGTGATGCTAGAAACTCCCCATTATAACCACAGGTGAAGACCAATAAAAGGGCCCCTATCCCTTCCTCCTGCTAGTGCATGGAACTGTGCTAGGCCACACAGAACGCTACACCAGTGATTCTCAGCTGGGAGTGATTTTGCCCCGCAGGGGACATTTGGCAAAGTCTGGAGGCATTTTTGGTTGTCCCAACTGGAGGAGGTGGCGCTCATGGCATCTAAGGGGGTCGAGGCCAGGGTGCTGCTAGACGTCCCACCATGTGCAGGACAGTCTCCAGCAAAGAATTTTCCAGCCCCAACTGTCAGCGGTGCTGAGGTTGAGAATTTGGAGTATCTCCAAGAGCATACGTTTTACTCCATGGTAAATAATTTAAAACAGCGTTTAAAATTAAAATAAGTGCATCTATTAAGGTGCAGTGAGGCAGACGAGGTATTTTTCTTCCCTTTCAAACCCTACTATCCCTCCACCAGTAACCCCTCACCCCTTGCCCCATCATACCCTCTTCCCCCCCAAAATCATATTCCTTCTTTCTAGAGCTTAAGACTCATTAAAATCTCATTCTGAGTCTAGCAGAGCTGACATTAGGAAGGAGGCCATTTGTAATCTATCTCACGGCAGGCCTAAGGGTCCACTGGAGATGAGCCAGCAGGCTCCTCCTAGAAAGGCTGGGAAACAGAACGGCCAAGCCAGGTTGAAGGTCAGGAAGAGGGGAGCACTGCGTGTTTGGGGGCGTGGAGGACGGTGTGGTCCAAGAGAGATGAAGGAGTGAGCAGGGAAGTATCCATAGGGTAAGGTCCCTTTGATGGGCTGGCAGCAGGTGGACTCTGGAGGGGAGAATCAGGGAAGTCCAAGATCCCTGTGGGAGCAGCTGAATGGGCTGACCACACAGCTGAGGTGCTCCTGATCTTCCAGCCCTCATATACACAGTCCATACCCAAGGGGAATGCCTCAGGTCTGCAGTGAGACACTTGAGCCCAATTAAAGGACAGTGTGCTCTGCCCATCATTTGAGAGTCCATGTTATTGTCCTATTAATAGTAAGACTTTTTCAAAAGAACGGAGAATAACTACCTCACCCTTCTGATGTTAACAGTATAATAAGGGGTCCTCATGGAATACCAAGTTACCATGAATTTAAAAAAAAAAAAAAACCCACAAGTGATTTTAAATAAATGTCAAGCTGTGGCTTTGGCCCCAAGCCCTTGGGGAGCAGGAAGTGACTCTTCTGTGTCCTTGGGGGAAGTTGCGGTAGTGGAGGCGCCTAGGTAAGGGACAGGGTTTGGGTCAGATGTTGGCTGTTGTGAGGTAGGGAGTGGCGGCAGGGCAGGACCCTGTGGGCTGTTAGTAGCCAGTTTCTTCCTGGGCTGGAGCTGGTAAGATGAATTAGTCAAGTGGTTACAAGTTCCCTGGAGGAAACCAGGGCCAGGACCAGAAGGGTCTTTTTTCATAAAAATGTAACTTAGCAAGGAGGTGAGGCCCTCCCGTCCTCTCTGTTACATGCACTTGAAATGTGGGATAGCCTTTCCGGGAGACCACCTTCTCCCTCCCAGGCTCCTTCCCAGGCTCTCCCGTAGAGTGATTTCTCCTGCAGAGCACTGTCCCCAAAACCATGTGCTTCCAAGTGGCTGTGTCAAGCTCTGCTTCTTTTGGGGAACCCAAAGGGGCCAGTTTGGGACCTTGCAGGGGTCTCAGGGGCATTGAGTGTGTGAGAGATGGAGCTGACAGGAGAAGAAAATTGACAGGAGGTTGCAGGGAAGAGCAGAGAGCCTCTGTGTCTTCACGGTCCTAACTCTTTTAGTGCTTGGGGAGCTGGAACTTCACACCGGCAGCTCATATGGAACTCCAAAAGGATGGGCTAGAGTTCTGATTCTTCCCCGATGACTCACACGTAATCCACACTTTCTCTCTAGACCCCAGCTTTCACATTTTACAAACCAGGACACGTAACTGCGGCAGGACTGGGATTATTTGGGAGAGTGACTCTGAGAGGGCCAGTTCCCCCGTACCCCACTCAGGGACACCAAGGAAGGCTCTGTGGGCCCCCAGCCATTTTGCCTGGGACGGCGGTCTCCCTGCATTGGAGAGCCAGGGGTGGGTTACTGGTATGGTACATAAGGAACGGAAGTGAGGGGGATGACGAGGAAATCTAACTCGGCAGATGAAAGTGAGAGTGGTTAATACAGAGGCTCTGGTTAAAAAAATACAGATCTGCACTGCTGGAAGGCTGAGAATTATTCCATAAATAACCTGGGAAACCTGTGGACATAAGAGGGAGATGGGAACACAGAGAATCAGTCAGGCCGAGTGGGATGAAAGAGGGAACTCGGGGAGTAACCCTTCCTACCGTCCCCGAGCTGGCGACTTTGATGCCTGGGGACTTTGATGCCTCAAGCTGGTCTGCCTTGCCAGGCTCCACTCTCTGCTCTTAACCTCTCCTTGCTATTCTGTCGAGCTCTCCTAGTTAAATACGCTCTTATGCTGCACCGCCTGCTCAAGAGCTGTCAATGGCTCCCTATAGCTCTTCTCATCAAGTTCTTCTCTTCAAGTTCACATACTTCTCTGTGGCTTTCTAGCCCGATTGTTAATTCAACAAGTGTTTATCCATTTTTAATTACATACTGAAATTGAAAATATAGTACACAAACCTGAATACAATTAAATAATGGTACAGAAGTATGAACGACGTATAGTGAATCTAACTCAGACTCCCAAGTCCTCCCTCTGCAGGGACGTCAGAAATGTGCTTTACATATCAAACGATATATGTAAATATTTTTCTTACAAAAATAGGACATTATACACTTTGCTCTTCACCTTGATTTTGTCACTTATAAATATATATTTGAGATTACTCCTTGTTAGCACAGTGTTCCACAAGTGCACCGTGCTTTATTTAGTTAGATCCCAGCTAAAGACTTGGCTTTGAGTCTTTTGTCAAGAAAAGTAATACCACTACGGACACCCTTGTCCAGCCCCTTTTGCACATGGCAATGCACAATTATATCTGCAGGACAAACCAGAAGCAGAGTGGCTGGATCAAAGGGCACCTGTGTTCTCTGTTCTGATTGATAGAACAAATCCCCCTGCAGGGCGGGGCAGAACCTCCTCCCTCTAGTCTAGTCACTCCCTGTCCTCATCAAATGTTGTGATCCTTGCCAGTCTGCTAAGTGCAAAGTAGCTCTTGTTTTATTTTGCATTTCTTTGATTTTGATGGAGGCTGGGTATCTTTTCATCTGTTTCAAAGTCACCTGTATTCCTTTTTCTGTGAACGAACTGCTTTCAAGCCCTTTGGCCATTTCTCTACGAAGGTGTGGAACAAATATTTATTGATATCCAATTACATGCCAGGTAAGTCAGAGATGATTCCTGCCCACCCTCCATAATTGGATCTCATTCTCCCCTTATTGCTGTTACCTGCCGTCCCCAAACCCTGACTCAATCGGGTCCCTTGGGAGTTTCACAGACTCGCTCGGCCATCTGGAGTCAACAAGGCAAAGGCGTGTGTGTGTGTGTGTGTGTGTGTGTGTGTGTGTGCATGTAAGAGATGAGAATATCTCCCTTTTATATTATCTTTCAATTTCTATTATAACTAATTACAAAAGTAATGCATCTTCTTGGTAGAACACAGAGATGCTATAGAACAATATAAATGAGAAAATTTTTTAAATCCCGTGAGATTCCAGTCACAGTGCAATAAACTTCTTTGAGCCACTTCCTTCAACACTGTTCTCTGCATATATGTGTCCTTTTATAAAACTGGCATCACTCTATACATATAGTTTGGTTTTTAAAATCTTTTTTAACTTAACACTATGTCGTCATAAATTCTAGAATTATTCAAAAGCCTCTTTTAAATTTTTCTATTCTTTTTTAATTTTTTTATTTTCATAGGTTATTGGGGAACAGGTGTTGTTCAGTCACATAAATAGCTTCTTTAGTGGTGATTTGTGAAATTTTGGTGCACTCATCACTCGAGCGGTATACACTGCACCCTATTTGTAGTCTTTTATCCCTCACCCCCTTCCCACCCTTTCCTCCAAGCCCAAAGTCCATTGTGTCATTCTTATGCCTTTGCATTCTCACAGCTTAGCTCCCACTTATGAGTGATGCGATCTCGGCTCACTGCAACCTCCACCTCCAGGGTTCAAGCAATTCTCCTGTCTCAGCCTCCCAAGTAGCTGGGACTACAGGTGCGTGCCACTATGCTTGGTTAATTTTTTGTATTTTTAGTAGAGACAGGGTTTCACCGTGTTAGCCAAGATGGTCTCGATCTCCTGACCTCATGATCTGCCCGCCTCAGGAAGATCCCCAAAATGCTGGGATTACAGGTGTGAGCCGCTGCGCCTGATCACAAAAACCTAAGTTTTATTGGCCAAGAAATTCTTTCACAGGAATGTTCCAAAATTTATTTAATCAACCCCCTTGTTCCTGGATCTTGTTTTATTTTCTCCCTGCCCTCTCTCATTCCTCCTTTCCTTCCACTTCATACACAAATACTAGCTTATATCTCCATTTCCTTCATGTGGATTTCTAGGAGGGCATTTGGCAGATCAAAAGGTGGGACATTTTTGTGGCTCTTGATTTGTTGGCTTGGCTAGTTCAAAACATATTTCACCTCCTCCTAGGATGTCTAGACAATGGCAGCTAACGACTGAGACCTCTCTCCAGTACGGATTCCAAATATGATTTAGGCTCTGCTAATGAGATGAACTTCTGCAGGTGTGAGTCAAAGCTAATGATACAGGGGAATGGAGGGCGGCAGGGGTCCCATTTTTCTAGCACAGATCAGAATAGAAGGGGCATGGCTCTGGAGCCGAGAGTTATTGTGATCACTCCTGTTCTGGAACTTTGTGATCAAGGCGGAAGTGACAGTCCTGTTGGCAGCCAGGCTGGCATTGTGTTCTGGGGACTCGTTCCTGGAAGCCCAGCCTAGGATGCATAACTTCTACCTGCTGATGAGTCTGCAAGCTATGTAGTCCTGATCAATCTCCTTCTGCTTAAAGTAGCTGAGTGTATTCTGTTGTCTACAACTAAGATCACTGATAGTGAAGTCTCTGTTTGTCAAAATGTTCTCTAGGAAAGTTGGACCAGTGTAGAGTCCCACAGAGGACAAGATGCTAAAAGCGTTTCAGGGGAAGCTGACGCTGTCTTCCAGGGATGGGTGGTGTATTAGTCAGTGTTCTCTAGACGGACAGAACTCATAGAACTCATATATATTTTATACACACACACACACACACACACACACACACACATATACACACACACACAGGAGGTATATATATATCTGGCGCAGGTTGTGTTGGAGGGGGAGAGTTGAAATGTCTGGGTGATTGCCAAAAAGCCTACTAAGAGACAATTTTCTCTCTCTCTCTCTCTCTTTTTTTTTTTTCCTGAGATGAAGTCTCACTCTCACCCAAGCTGGAGTGCAGTGGTGCTATCTTGGCTCACTGCAACCTCCACCTCCCGGGTTCAAGTGATTCTCCTGTCTCAGCCTCCCGAGTAGCTGAGACTACAGGTGCGTGCCACCAGGCCCAGATAATTTTTGTATTTTTAGTAGTGACGGGGTTTCACCATGTTGGCTAGGCTGATCTTGAACTCCTGACCTCATGATCCACCCGCCTCGGCCTCCCAAAGTGCTGGGATTACAGGTGTGAGTCACTGCACCCAGCTGGGGACAATTTCTCTTCCCTTACTATCCTTGGGACCAAGCCCCTCTGTCGTGGCTGGAGGGCTCTCCGTTCTTCAGGGGCCTTGGGGCCCAGTACTGGGTGCTGTGGGTCCCTGTTGGGGAGCTCAGCCTTCTGAGCTGCATATACCTGCCTGGCACCCCTCATCATCACCTGCCTGGGGTGGGGTGGGTCCATGCAGGTGTCTTTCATAGCAGGCTCTTTGCACTTGGATCAACTGACAGGCAAACAGCACTTCGCATGGGAGGTGGAAGGTCCTCTTCCTACCCTCAAATTTCCACCCCTGCCTGCCATAGTGCCCAGGCTAGAGTGCAGTGGTACGATCATAGCTCACTGCAGCCTCGACCTCCCAGACTCAAGTGATCCTTCCATCTCGGCCTTCCAAGTAGCTAGGACCTCAAGCACACACCACCATACTCAACTAATTTTATTATTTTTTTCTAGAGACTGGGCCTCCCTATTTTTTCAGGCTGGTTTCAAACTCTTGAACCCAAGCGATCCTCCCACCTCAGCCTCCCAAAGTGTTGAGATTACAGGTGTGAAACACCACACCTGGCCTTGGTATCAGGTCTTTTAGTTAAGGCAATGAAGGGCTCTGCTGAGATGAAATGTGCGGTTCAAGGTGGGGACGATCCATGGGAGGAGGGCTCCCCAAAGTCCCTTCCTCTCTCTCATCCTCAGTTTCTTTGTCTGTAAAATAGGGAGAACAATGACTCACTGGGCTTCTAGGTAGAATTTGACCTTGGTGAATTCCTCTTCCCATCTGCAAAGGGAGGCGGGTTGGATTCACACAGGATTCTTATGTATTAGAATCTCCTGGGAAGCTTTGAAACTATCAGTTCCCAAGCTCCAGCCCAGATCCCTTGAGTGAGATTTTCTAGGAGTGGGACCCCATATCAAGATGGTTTATTAAATTGCCGGGTGATTCTAATTTGAAGTCAGGCTTAAGCACTGTGGGAAAACGATCTCTTACGTCTCTGAATATGGACATGAGCCTGCGTGTAAGTAAGCCTGCGACCGTTTGGGCCCCATTTACAGTACCCCACTAACATCCCTGGAATTGGGAAGCCTAGGGAGGAATGGCTTGGTTGGGGTGTGGGGGACCTCAAAGCCTGCCCCGGTGCCTTGGTCCTGCCCTCAGACCCTGTCAGAGCAGGAGGGTCCTTGGAGACCAGCACATGCCTCCTCTTGTTTGGGCACGGAGGGAGCTTTGCAAGGTGGCATCAGGACGTACCCAAAGCCCACTGCCAGAGAGTGGTCCGGCCAGGGACCACCAGAGGCTCTTTGGACTCCTAGTCCGGTGCTTCCTTGGAAGGCTTTTATTAGAGGTAGAAGATAATGCGCTGATGTTGGGCTTTTGGACCAGGCAGGGCCACCAGGGCCCAGCTGTGAATCGAATGAAGCTGTTTTTGGTGGTGCATCCCCGCCACTTCTCCTACTTCCCCACATCCTCCTGTCCCCCTCAGATCTCTCACCGCCATGGCCCCTGATCCCACGCACATCCTGCCTTCATGGTGCATCCAAGTCAAAGACCCCTACTCTGGTGACCAGTGCTCCAACAGTCTCCGCCTAAGCTATTGGGGAGAAGGACCTGCTAAATGAATTCACAAAAAAGAGCCAACAACTGTGACATCGTGTAGCACCTCTATAACCAACAGCTCCGGAAGATCGTGGCACCTTACCCCACAGAATAAAGCCCTGATAGCAGAACTTCGAACCCTGGTAGGCTCCCGGAGAGAAATGCAGGGATGGGGCCCACGGATGGAGCCCATGGAGGAGAGATGTGCACTGCAGTCTGAAAAACCATAATATTGTAAAAACTCAAGCAGCCCATGGCAGTCTCTTTCTCCAAACTTAGGTTGGAATGCCCTTAGAACATTCCCACCAGTGGTCCTCTGGCTTGGTTATCTCTAATGTCAGGGAGCTCACTACCTCACAAGGCAGTCCATTCTGTCTTACCAAGCTGCTCAGAGCTTCACTGTGCAATAGCTAGCATGGCCTGGTCTTTCCCAGTACTCTACTGGTCTATCTGAGGGTGGCTGGCTGGAGCTGACTATGCTCCAGTTGGAACAGGTGTGCATGTCTCCCTGGGACAGCACAGAGTCAACCAGACATCCTCACGCTGGAGGGCAAATATTTGTCGCCTCTCCATGGCGGCGGCAGTCGGCCTGCCTTATTTTTCCACGTCGGAAGGATCCTATTAAAGCAGGCCCTGCCTTGGGTTACATGTCGGAGTTCTCTGACATCAAGTTGTATTTAAAGGCTCGGCGCCGGGACCGTCCCCTGACACACCCCATCAACCTTGGCTGGCTTTATTTCCCCATTGGTTTCTTTTGGTCTCAGTTGAGTGGTATGCACCATGAACGGTGGTGACAGAGGTCTGTGACCTGGCCCCACCCTGCAGTGGTACACAGCAGTGTCTGGGAGAATACACCAGCAACAGAGACACGAAACCAACCACGAATGAGGGAAGGTCACATAAGGCAACTCTGTAACTACCTCTTCATGCCTTCGTGGTGTTCACCACTCCATTCTGGGGCCAATAATGTTCAATCAAATAGACTTCAGTGCATCAAGATTTTGTGTAGGTGATCTGCTCAGGGCCGGGTGTTGTGGCATGCAAGGGCAGGTATCATGGGTTTTAAAGAGCAGTTAGAAGTAGCTATGAAAAGAGAAATGGTTCAGCTGCTGTAACCAAAGGCCAAAACAACGATGGCTTAAACACAACAGAAGTGTATTTCTCCCTTGACATCAGTAATAATTTAAGCAGTCCAGGGCTACTATGGCAGTTTCATGGTTTTGGAGACCCAGGCTCCATCTACTTTGTTGCTCTGCCATTCTCAATCAGCAAGTTTTACCATATGGTTCAAAATGGCTGCTCTAGAGCCTGCCATCACATCACTATTTCAACCTACAGGAAGAGGAAAAGTGGAAATTGAAGAAATGCCATTGCTATTCAGGACAGGCTGACCCAGAACTGGTACATGCCACTTCCCCGCATATGCCACTTATAGAACTTCCTCTTCTGGCCACTTCTGCCTCTGCAAGGAGTCCGGGAAATACAGTCTTTAGTTCTATCACTGAGGGGCATGGGGAGAGTGCATTCTTGGGGATAACCAGCCAACTTCACCAAAGGGAGGAGCCAATCTCAGGCATCCAGAAGATGGGAATTAACTTGGCCTGGGCATGTGGGGATGGGGGACTGAGTCTGTAAGGAGCTCATCTAGGGCCTCTCTGAAAGGAAAACCCTCATGAAGAAGGGGTGGACAGAGTGTCTTAATTACTAGGCAGGGCTCCAGACATTGTAAGGGGACCTTGGTGAGCATGGCAGTGAACTCACAGAATCCTCCACCTGAGCTTCGGTTTCTAAATAGACCTGCTTCTGATGAGGTGAAGTCTTTAAAATTGTACTCTCTTTTAAATTAGCCTGGGGGAGAGAGGTCAACAGGGGTTCACAACTTTAAAAAACCTTGTTAGTCCTTTTGCAACTCAGAGAGTTCTTTGGTCAAAAAAAGAGTTACTTGTCCATTGATCTTTTCTTGTAAATCCCACACACCTGGTGCACCCTTTTCAGTACAAGATTATACACCTCTGTGATGACTTTCACTACTGGGAAGGATCTGCTGTGGACATCTGTTATTCATTTTATCCTTACATCAATGTTATGAGGTCGGCGTATGATCCCTGTTTGAAAGACATAGAAACTGGGGCTTAGGGATTGGTTCAACCCCTTTTGCAGTGAAGCTAAGCATTTTGTCTCTTTCCACTTGCACCTCTCAAGAAACAACTGGCTATCTGCAGCAACATGTCCAAAAATATGGGACAGTAGAACACTAGACCTTCGCATGAATCTATGAGAGAGAGAGAAAAAAATCTGTGGTCAAATAAGACTGGGAAATACGGCACGTTTATCTATCTCCACTTGGAAATTCACAGAGCACAGCAGAATATTGGTGGTTCTGATGAATCCTGCAGACTTTAAACCATTGTTGTTTAAATGTCTCCCTTTGACAAGGTTCCTCTGGCTGAAAATGGTAAGAGGCTGACTGCTAGGTGACCCCATTCTAGGCAGTCCATTCTGTCTTGCTAAGCTGCTCATAGCTTCATTGTGTAATAGCTAGCATCGCCTGTTCTTTCTCAGTACTCTGCTGGTCTAGCTGAGGGTGGCGGGGGCAAGGTCTTGGATTGTCTGAGCAAGCTGCTTACCATCTCTGTTGGGGTTTTGGGGAAAGGATAAACAGCACTTTGGTACTTCTCCTACTTAGTTCAGAACGAATTGGGAGATTGCTGGAGGGGTCATTCAGATGAAGGTCAAAATGGCAGCACTTCTGACATGTGCTATTCAGACAGGGATGCTCGGATCCCGGGAGGAGGAGCTCAGCACATCTCCTGAGGCAGCCAGGCTTTTCCACCCTGACGCAGAGCCAACAGGCTGACTGCCGGCCGCCCTCAGAGGCTGGACCCAGGGCACCTCGCAGCAGGCTGGCAGATGTCCTGGGAAGTCTCAGAACGGCAGAGCCCCTTCACCCAAACTCACCATCCAGGCAAGTCCCTGCTCCTCCCAACATGCTCCCACCGTGGTTTCCTTACTTGGCACATGAGGTTAATGAAACCCATGCTCTCTGTCTACCAGGGTTGTTATGGGGGTGCCACAAATGGCAACGGCGAAATACACTGAAAAATATAAATGGTTAAATTACTTTATTCAGGTATCAGTTCTCAAACTCTTCTTACAAGGTTGGTAGTTATGTTAAATCATTCATTCATTCATTCATTCAACAAAGAGCTCATTTGTGAAGCACAGCCTGGGAGGTGCTGCGAGAAAGCACAGCGCTTCTGCTCAAGGAGAAACAAAACACTGAACCCCGCAGCCCCAGCCCCTGTCTGCAGATGAGGAAGCACAGTTCAGAACATCAGGGCCTCCCCCGGGAGCTGGGGTGTCTGGGGCGACAGGGCCACCACTCTCCCCCAACAAAGTGCTCACTCTGCCTGACACTTTGAAGGTCCCCTCCACGTCTCTCGATTCATCCAAATTCTGCCTGTACTTAAGAGACTGTCTCCAGACCCCCTTCCCTGATGAGCCGTTCCGTATTTCAGGCCCCCTTTGTTGGAGCTCACTGAGTCCTCGCTGTCTTCTGTGCTCATCTTAGCACTTGACTTTCTCCGATGGTTTTATGAGGCTGTGTGTCATGTCCTCACTTACTGCCCTCCACCGTGTCTCGGGTGCAGGAGCGGTCAGGGAGGGCCATTGGCCGATGGCCTGCTGATGGATTTCGCCAGCCAGGGAAGGTGGCAGGCTGGCCAGGATCTCATTTTCCCCTTTCGCTGACATGTTCCTAATTTGGCTTTATGAGATTTTTCTGGGGTGTCAGCTGTGCTGTTTGGAGCTGGGCTACAAAGGGCAGAATGTCCAGTGGCAAGGGGAATGGCATGTGGGAAGGGCTTGGCAGAGGGCAGGGGTGTCTGCCGCCGTTTCCAGCCTCCAGCAGGGTCTCGGAATGTTCTGGCCCATTCTGGAGTCTTAAAAGGACATGTCGGGATAAAAAAACACTTACAGAGATGTTTGGAATGTGGGCCACATAGAGAACATAATAGAAGGCCAAGGCTAAGGTCCCTCGAGGAGAACCACACGAGACCTGAGAAGGGGCTGGGGCCGGGTGCGTGGGGACACGTTCTCATGGGATGCCATCTCGTGATGAGTGCCAACAGCACAGCTGGTCCCAAAGTGGCATTCCCCAGAGATGACTGCTCTGCACTGGGCTTTGTCTCTGTGTGGCCTGTGGTGGACCACACTGCTGCCACCTGTGTCTGTTTTCTCGCTGTATAAAAGGGAGAACCGGGCTTCATCAGCGGTCACACATTAGTCTCAGGTGTTTTCTTTTTAAATTTGAATTCTTTCTATATTTAAAATGGGAATATGTTACATTAAAAATGTATTTTCTGATTGTTCTTTAAAAACAAAAAAGAATGTCCAGAAATCCCGTGCCTGCTCAGCAATGGTCTGTGTTGGCTGGCTCTCCTCTTCCTCCGCATGACTTTGTGTCCCTAATGGGCATTTAGGTTTGTCCCCAACCGTTGCCCTGTCCACACACTTCTTGGGGTTCCTTCCAGCATAGGCATCTGTGGTTAGGAGTGGGACAGTGGAATGGGAGCTCATGGGGACAAGCAGTGCCTGGGGGCCCGGGCCCTGGGTGCTAGCGCAGGCCCTTCACTGACCCACGGAGTGACTCTGCGGAGCCACCTCCCCCGTGCCTTCATTTTACTCATCTATTAAAAAGAGGGAAGTGGCTAAAACCATCAATAAGATCCTTTCAAGCTCTGACTTCAATGATCTAGGCAAAAATGCCACTTGCCTGAATGAAATGGAACTGTGATTTAAATGCTGTGGAATGTGGCCATCCCAGCCCTTGGAAACTTCATGAGGAGAGTGAGAGGGAGAGAAAGGAAAAGAAGGAAAGGGGACCCTAGCTAGGGTCTGAGGTCTGAGCGAGTCTGTGGCTCAGGCAGACCTGCTCAGGCTGCTGGTGGGGTTGAAAGGAGCAACCCAGTCTCCTGGAATTCCTTCCAAGTCAAGGTTTTGGAATGCCTCCACCCCCACCCTTTCCAGAAGCCCAGGGCTCCGGGTTAAAGCTGAGGGTGTTTGAACCAAGCCTTCACAGGACTGGAGGCACAGCCAAATTTTTGGTCTACTCCGTGCCAATGGAGACTTCCCAGTAAGTAGCCAGACCAAGGGAGAGTGTTGGGTCATCACATGAGCAGGAGGGGCCCCTCTGGGTGTCAGGAGACTCTGCGGTCACTCCGGCTCTTTTCTTATGGCTATTATTTCATTTAGTTGAACCTCAGTTTTCTTTTTTTTCTTTTTTTCTTTCTTTCTTTTTTTTTTTGAGATGGAGTTTCACTCGTTACCCAGGCTGGAGTGCAATGACGTGATCACTGCAACCTCCGCCTCCTGGGTTCAGGCAATTCTCCTGCCTCAGCCTCCTGAGTAGCTGGGATTACAGGCACGCGCCACCATGCCCAGCTAATTTTTTGTATTAGTAGAGACGGGGTTTCACCACGTCGACCAGGATGGTCTCGATCTCTTGACCTCGTGATCCACCCGCCTCGGCCTCCCAAAGTGCTGGGATTACAGGCTTGAGCCACCGCGCCCGGCCTTTTTCTTTTTTTTTGAGACGGAGTTTCGCTCTTGTTACCCAGGCTGGAGTGCAACGGCGCAATCTCGGCTCACCACAACCTCCGCCTCCTGGGTTCAAGCAATTCTCCTGCCTCAGCCTCCCGAGTAGCTGGGACTACAGGCATGCGCCACCATGCCCAGCTAATTTTTTTGTATTTTTAGTAGAGACAGGGTTTCACCATGTTGACCAGGATGGTCTCGAGCTCTTGACCTCGTGATCCACCCGCCTCGGCCTCCCAAAGTGCTGGGATTACAGGCGTGAGCCACCGCGCTCGGCCTGAACCTCAGTTTTCTTATGTGTCAAAGGGGCTTGAAGCAGACAAGTAATCGAGTCAAGCTGTTCTATCTGACGCCTAAGAGGGAAACCATTAGAGAACAGAAGCCAAATTCTTGGAAAGGAATGAATGTCCCACCAGGTGACTTGTGGCATTTCTTGGGAGAGTTCTCTCTGTGGTTTTTGTATCACATTTTCTCTGGGACGGTCTCCCTTTCTCAGTACCACTGGGGGCCTGCCTGGTCCAGCTCCAGCAGACAGAGGCCTCCCTACTGAGCGTTCCAATCAGAGGGGCCACTCCAAGCACACAGAGACCTGAAGAAATACACACCCCTCAGTGGTCAACACAACCTGCCCACTGCTAGCTCTGTGGTCTCCTTAACCTGTACGGCATCCTCACTGGCTCGGGTACTAAAGAAGGTAGGCAAGATGTCTCCTAGCTGCTGGGGAGGACCCCCAGAGGGGCCCCCAGAATCTTGAAAGGCCTTGGGAATAGAGCCCTCCCAGGCAGTCGGTCCTTGGTAAGCTGGACACAGTGAGCTACAGAAGAAGTTTAGGGACCTGTTAGAGGGACAGACACATCTAAATTCACAGGCAGTGCTGTGAAGAGGCCTGGAAGGAGGCTGGATTTAGGGGCCCGGCTTTTGAAGCCCTGTCCCGATGGCAGGGTACTGGTGGCCCATGATTTCATTTCCCTGAACTGTGAAATGGGGAAATATGCTTGCCGGCCCCACACAGCATAGCTGTGAGAAGAGACGGAAGAAGGTAGCTTTCAGGCTGGTTGGATACCTGCTGCCAGTGGAAGCATGGCGTTGAGCAGGTGAACTTTCAATGGGAGCAACGGTGTGAGGGAAATGCCTTGGTAGAAAGGGGCTGAGAAAGGGGGAGGGAAAGAGAATAGGCTGGATGGAGCCCCTGCCCCATCTCTACCGCAAGGAGGCTACCAGTAGGGGAAGGAAGAGCCTGGGCTTTGGGCTCTGGAACGAGGCTGGCCCAAGTTTACATCCAGGTCCTGCTGTGTAGACGCTACATGGCCCCGGGAAAGCTGTTGTACCTCTTTCAGCTTCTATTGCCTCTCTGTAAAATGGGGACAATATTCAGACCTCACTGAGTAGTTTGTAAGATTAAAATGAAAAGGGATAACATCTATAAAATGTCTAGTGGAGAGCCAGCACACAGTAGATGCTTAATAAATGTAGCTGTTAGTATTTTCAACAACTATTTTCTGCAACTCACTTCCTACAAGCAGGCAGTTCTAGGCAGCCCCCGGTCTGAGGATAGGACCTGGCCCCACAGGGAGGATGTGAGATGCTTCCTGGCTGAGGCAGGAATGACTTCAGGTTCTGCCTGTGGCTGGAGCTCTGTACCGCTGCCCTGATGGCATCCTTGGTGTTGGGGTGTCTGTCCTGTATTGACCCCTGGCCCTGGCATCCCCCATTTCTTTCCTAACCTATCCCTTCTTGACTCCTGGGCCTGGCCTCAGCCATTCCCTTTTCAGCCTGCTTGGTGGTGAGTAAGAGGACCTTGGGATCCAAGGTCCTCAATACCCTAGCCTTGAAGGGATCCATGGAGGCTTATGGGTCTGTAAAAGCCAGTCTAGGGCTCCCTGAGGTGTGCCTGTCCTAAATCCCCTAACTTCCACCCTACAGGCAGAAATGAACTCACAGCTGATGTCTTCCCACCTGAAATTGCTCCTGCAGGCAACCCCAACAGGGTCACTTTGAATCCTTATGAGCTGTGCCTATAGCCTCATGACCAAGGTCACAGGTAAGCTCTGAAGCCAGACTGCCTGAGTTCAAAATCCCAAGCATCGGGTCCGACCCACAGACCCTGGCCCAGTGACACGAATGCACTCAGACACAGATATCCAGAGAAAGAGCAGGCTAGGGGTCCGGGCCACTCACAGACACTGAGGAGGGTGTTGTGAAGAGTCAGCAGCCGTGACCCTCACCAGCTGGGGCTGTGGGCATTTATTTAGTATAGATTTAATGACAGAGGCTTTGAGTCAACACACTTTTTGATAATTAACATGGTCGCCCTTCTTGGAGACAGCAGTCCTGCAGTCCTACATCCCTGGATGATTAAGGGCCAGGTTCTGAGGCCTAAGTAAACTAACTTATTTAGATCAGTGTTTTTTGCATCCTCTTGTTATCCAACCTAAGCTTTCAGGCACTGGATAAGAGAATCTGGCTGCCTTCAGCCAAATCCTCTCCTGAGGCTTTTGCAAGACCCTCTGGCCTTCCAAGAAGGTTTGCATCCTTTTCCTACAATTTCTCCCACCACCCTGACTGAACCCTTACACCCAAGGCTGTGACAATCCAGCTGTGTAACCTTAGGTCTGTGATGAAATCTTCGTGCACCCCATTTCCCCACCTATAAAAAGTCTACCTCACAGAATTCTCACGTGAACTAAATGAAATAATACAGGTCTTGGCACATAATAAATGCTCAATATATTCATCATTATCTTCCCTCCATTCCTCTGCAAATACCCACCTTAGATTTATGCCCAAGTCCCCTTCCCAGCACCCCATGTTGGTGCTTCTTGGAGGGCGTGGTTCTCCCATGAACTCGCAGCCCTTAAGCCTGAATTTGAAACGTCTGGAGACCGACCTGGAGAGAAGATGAAGGGTGAAGAATTGAATAGGAGGGATTGACGAAGCAGAGTGGGCTGGGCTGGCCTGGCTCTTTCTCACCTGCATTCACTCGCCTGGATTGAGAAAGCAGAGATGTTGCCAGCTTGGTTAGAAGACATCATCCTGAGTTCCCTTCCTTTGGATACACCACTCTTTCTCTCTGTAGGAAAAGAGAGAGAGAAAAGGTGAATAAGCACACACCTGAGCCAGGTATGAGCAAGAGGCTGTTTCCGGGCCTCCTTTTCCCTTTGACAAGCCCCTAAGCTTCTGAGTAAGGAATTGCCCCAAAGGAATCTCATGTGCTTAACCCCCTTCCTACCTCAGACCCTGTGTAACCAGAGACACCTGTTCCTGCATCACCTCTGTCCTCAAGGTTATATCAGTGGCTGCTCCATCTGGTGGGAAGGTAGAGGGGAGCGGTGGCCTTTGTGTGAGGTTCCATGCAGACATGCAGCAGTGGGGAGGGGCTGACCAGGCTCAGCAGACCAGCAGCACCCTGGGATG
Source organism: Aotus nancymaae (assembly GCF_030222135.1). Classification (NCBI taxonomy): domain Eukaryota; kingdom Metazoa; phylum Chordata; class Mammalia; order Primates; family Aotidae; genus Aotus; species Aotus nancymaae. Next base: position 68,441,919 of record NW_026988414.1, read on the forward strand.
GAGGCCTCGGCAGGGCTGGTGCCATGGCAGCCAGCTTCAGGCCCATGTCTCCAGTGAAGGCCCTCAGAAAGCTTCTGAGCCCACATGAGGCAGCTATACTGGCTTCGAGGAGCTGTGTGAGTAGGGATTGGTCAGGAAAAGTGGCCCCCACTGGGCACATTCTGGTCCCAGGCCTGGCTGGATCTTGCCGTGGGTGAAAACTGACTCTCCGAGTCTGGGCTGCAGAGAGAGAATGAGAGCTCAATGAGATGGAGCTTCCCTGAAGGAGTGCATGGCTTCATCACAGCAAATCCTCAGGACGCCCAGGGAGCGCCCGATTCCCTACAGCCCTGTCGACACAGACGCGACATCCTCCTTCTCTTCCTGCCTTTTTGTCTTTGCCAAAGCCGTATCATTGTTGTTTTACTTTGCGCTTGTTGGTTTTCACTGTAGTTGAAGGGGCTTTTCCGTGTTTCTAGGCCACTCCTGTGACTTCTGTGAATTGCTTGCTCATCGACCCTGACCTTTCTGTGCTTGTCGTTGCTTTCTCTTGCCCGGATGAAGGAGTTTCTGGCTGAACGATGGCTAAGAATTGGGTGAGAATGTGAGCCTCCTACCCTCCAGAGGTTCCTAAGATGGAGGAAAATGGGGAAGTTGGCCTGAAATTCTGGGAGTAGACCACTCCCTACTCCCTATAGGAAGAGGTGAGGGACATTTTTCCTTTGAGAGTTTTATTGGGAGATTGAACCGCCACTAGAGACAAGTATCATTGGCTGAGCCAAATGATTCTGGTGGTTTCTCTGATGCCCAGATTCCATGAAAGATGGGGAATTTGGAGGCCCAACTCAGATATGGCTCAGCTTCTAGAACTGAGCTCGACCTGCCCTAGAATTAGGGTAGGGAGACTCTCAGAGTCAGGGAGGCAGAGGAAAAGCAGACTCTCTCTGCTCCTGGAGCAGGTGTGAGGATCCCTCCACGTACAACCTGGCGCCCCACCATCCCATCTCCAGGCACGCCTGTCTGTTTACCTTTCCCTTGAAGTTTTCCTGCTTCAGAAACGTGGACCACCACAGCTAGAAAGGTCCTTAAAGGTCTCCCATAGTCAGGACAGGAGCTGAGCAAAAAGAGAAAAGGCGAGAACTGAGATGAGCTCACGTGCATATGAGCACATTTACACACGTGAAAAGTTAAATATATGTGCGCAGTATATCTAAAAGCAAACTGATTATTATTTTTTTTACAAAAGATTTATTCCTCCAAATTGTCCTATTAGACCTGTGTGTTAAAAAAAAATGGTGATGTGGTGTTGTGGACTCTATGTGCATCACCCCAAATTCATATGTTGAAATCCTTATCTCAATGTGATAGTATTGGGAGGCGGGGCCTTTGGGAGATGATTAGGTCGTGAGGGTGGGACCCTCAAGAATGGGATTCGTGGCCGGGCATGGTGGCTCACACCTGTAATCACAGCACTTTGGGAGGCCGAGGTGGGTGGATCACGAGGTCAAGAGATCGAGACCATCCTGGTCAACACGGTGAAACCCCGTCTCTACTAAAAATACAAAAAATTAGCTGGGCACGGTGGCGCGTGCCTGTAATCCCAGCTACTCAGGAGGCTGAGACAGGAGAATTGCCTGAACCCAGGAGGCGGAGGTTGCGTTGAGCCGAGATTGTGCCATTGCACTCCAGCCTGGGTAACAAGAGCGAAACTCCATCTCAAAAAAAAAAAAAAGAATGGGATTCGTGCCCTTTTAAAGGGGACCTCAGAGGGCTCTCTAGTTCTCTTTATGCCATGTGACTGCAGCAGTCTGCAAACTGGAAGAGAGCTCACCTCAGAACCCTACCATGCTGACAACCTGATCTTGGGTATCTGGCCTCCAGTACTGTCAGAAATAAATGTCTATTGTTTTTATAAGCCACCTACCCTATGGCACTTTGTTACAGCAGCCCATCGGGGATGTCTTAGGCTTCTCATCCACCCCTATTTTGCAGAAGGGGAAACTGCGGCCCTAAGCAGGTGCACGATTCCCACACACAGCAAGTGGCATTTGATCCTGAATTTTTTGCCTTCTGTTTCAGGTTTCTTTCTGTGATATCTGGCTCCAGTAATTACACAGCCCAGAGCTGCTTCTTGCCTATAGGAAATATTCTTCAGGATTGGTAAAATTCATCAGGAAACAGGCTGTGTTGGCAAATGCCCAGCCAAAGGAGTATTTCCATTTCACCCTGACCTCCTTCAGCAGGTCACCATTTTCAGCCTGCTGGAAAATTGTCCTTTTTCCCTTCGTTCATGTATTTATATGTATGTGTGTGTGTATATATATATGTATGTATATATGTGTATATATATATACCACAAAGCGATTTTTTTACAAAAGATTTTTTGTATATACATATATACACACACACGTGTGTGTACACACACGTGCACATTTTATATATGGTATAAATATGAAATTGTGTATGTTTGTATGTATAATTATATATAAAGTGTATACATGGAATTTTATATATATATATATATATATATATATGCACACAGACACGCGGATGAAACTTTGGGAATTTCTTTTCAAGCCTTGTATGCAATCACTTCAAAGCTGACATGCATCACACACAGCGGAGTCAGGCAGAGAGAGAGGGCTTGAAGGTGGTCCCAGAGCTTGTGTCAGAGTGAAGCCTTAAGTACAGTTCTGGAATCTTCCCTTTTCACCGAGATGCCTCAAAAGACTTTTTTTTCTTAGAAGCAGAATGCTAGCTTTCTGACAGGATGCCCTCCCATTCCAGCACATTCTCCCTCAGGTTCTCTCTTTTCACCCTCATTGTCCTTAGAGCCCTCCCAGTCTTCATCACTGGACACAGCTTTGTCCTTTCAGGAGTGCTTTTCTGCTGAGCATCCCATTTGGATGTCACAGTGCTCCCGGGGGGTGGGGCCAGGCCTGGGGATGCCACTTCCATGGGGGCCAATGGCCTGAGATGTCAGCAATGCTGACAGTCACCTAGCACATCAAGGTCAGAACTTCAAGACTTCTGACTCCAAAATCAGTGCTCTGTGCTCTTCTCCAGCAGGTGTGTAGGTGGACGTGGGAGGCGGCTGGGGAGGTGGCGCTGAACTTCAGCACTCAGCAAGCTTCTTTGGAAGGTCCATTCCAGGCAGAACTCCAGGTGATGCAGGCGGGGGAGGGGTGGGGAATGTGCAGAAGCCCAAGCTCGTGGAGCCACTGCAGAGCAGCTGGGCGCGCCCCCAGCGGCGGCCATCCTTCCTCCACCCCTCCCTAACTGTGTGGACTCATCTGCTGGCTGAATCCAGCCTCATCAGAACAGCGGGGGTTTCTGGGGTGATAAATCTTTATTTTCCAGGGTTGTCCTGAATGCGCTACTCTGCTGAACAAAACCATTACTTCATGGGCCATTTCTCTTAATTGACTGGTGGTGCTGCCCGCCCTTGGCAAAATCAGGAGGACAGTTGTCTTTGCAGCCTGCTTGCTCCCTTTGGTCTGCTAAGCCCACCCAGTGTCCTCACAGTGCCTGAATTGCCCCACTGCTGGTATCTCGTATCAGGCTTTAGAACCCCCACCCCGGCCAGTGCAGCCACTCTCAACATCTCACTACACCTCCATGAAGTTGCAGATAAAGATGAAATTCACAAAACCCCAAACCTAGCCTTTTAGGCACCAAGTGCCAGATTCAGACTGCTGTCTTGGAACAGATAGCAATCCCAAGGCAGGTGAAGCCGGACCAAGAAAACCGTAGTCACAATTCAGCGCACGGAGTTCCCTGGCTCTCTTCATACACTGAGGACCGCTGTGTCTCCGGTTATGTCCCCCACGTCCTTTTCACCATCATGCCGCTCTCTTTCTTTTTGATTAGCCTTGCTAGAGATTTGTCTGTTTCACCAGTCTGCTCAAGAAATAAGTTCCAGCGTTAGTATCTCAACTCTTCTTCCTGTCTCTCGTCTTTTTTCTCATAATTGTCACCTCTTTCTCCTTTTCCTTTGTATCCCAAGAGAGGTGGCCGTTTTTTCTCTATCTTGTTGATTTGTTTTTCTGGGTCATCGAGTCTACTTTTGTTACTTACTTCCAAGTCGTTTTTAATTTAAATATTAATATTTTAGTTACTTGGTAATTCTCCCATTTCTCACCTAACTCCCTTTTTTTTTTTTTTTTTTTTTTGAGACGGAGTTTCACTCTTGTTACCCAGGCTGGAGTGCAATGGCGTGATCTCGGCTCACCGCATCCTCCGCCTCCTGGGTTCAGGCAATTCTCCTGCCTCAGCCTCCTGAGTAGCTGGGATTACAGGCATGCGCCACCATGTCCAGCTAATTTTTTGTATTTTTAGTAGAGATGGGGTTTCACCATGTTGACCGGGATGGTCTCGATCTCTTGACCTCGTGATCCACCCGCCTCGGCCTCCCAAAGTGCTGGGATTACAGGTGTGAGCCACCGCGCCCGGCCCTAACTCCCTTTTTATATCATCTTGTTACTTCATTTGGAAATGAAATATACGTTCTCTCCTTAAGACTTTCTGCTCACTTTTTTTTTCCTGAGACAGAGTTTTACTCTGTCGCCCAGGCTAGAGTGCAATGGTGTGATCTCAGCTCACTGCAACCTCCACCTCTCAGGTTCAAGCAATTCTCCTCCCTCAGCCTCCCAAGTAGCTGGGATTACAGGCACATACCCGGCTAATTTTTTGTATTTTTAGTAGAGATGGAGTTTTCCCATGTTGGTCAAGCTAGTCTCGAACTCCTGGCCTCAGGTAATCCACCTGCCTCCAACTCCCAAAGTGCTAGGATTACAGACGTGAGCCACCGTGCCCAGCCTTCTGCTCCTTTTTCAAATGGGTGGTGTATCCTCTTCTAATGAGCTCCCTGGCAAGATGGGTCAGTGTTCTCAGGTCTGCATCTGGGAACAGGTTGGTATGAGGGCTCCCAGTCAGCCTCTGGCTCCTGGTTTGTCTGGGCCGTGCTGGCTTAGGAGACTTAACCACCACCTGAACCTCTTGCACTAAGCTGCTGTGGGGCAAGGGTGTCTTCCCAGAATGCTCTGGTTGTCATGGCTTCTCCCTTTGCTCCAGCTACAGCTGGGTGGTAAGAAGGACACTTCCCAGAATGCATTGCCCAACTGCCCCTGCCTTTCTGTCTTCTGTAATCTGTGGTTTCTGACTTGGTTGTAGACAGATGGTGCAAAGGAGAAGGGTGCTGTGCTGGAGAGAGGTAACAAGATTTCTGCTTCAAAGGACAACTCTGAAGAGGCAGAGAGGAGCCACTGGGCTTGTTTCTGGTGAGTCAGACTCACGGACAGCCCAGATGGAAGCATAGCTGTGAAGCCCCTTCGTGTTTTTTCCAAGTAGGCCTCTGACGGAGGGCTTCTGGGTAGGCAGGTGAGATTGCTGGATGTTTTCCCCTTTGGCTACATTCCTGACATCCTTAGTGAGAAGTTTTAAAGACTCCTTGGTCACTCACTCTTCTGAGCTAGATGTCCCATGAACCAGTAGTTGGTACACACTTATTGCTTACCCCCACCCCTCATTCATTTCTTCATTGTCTAACAACAGCTCCTGATTGGACTTGGGGTCAAGCCCTCTCTTAGCCCAGGTGGCTTGGGTGGAGGTTCTGGAGGTAGAGCACATGACCTTGACCTCAGCCAATCATCATTTCTCATTTCCCAGGCCACAGCAATTAGTTCAGGGGTGGGCATGTTACCAGAGGCTGGTACAATCAGAATGAAGTTCAGGACTTTTGTGGAAAGAGGGCTCAAGTCTCCTTGCTAGACCTGGGCAGTCGGGCTTATGAAATGAGCCCTGGATGGTTCCTTGAGCTTGAGAATAAGGCTGAGGACTGGAGAGAGGTCATATACTGGAGACAGCACAGAGCCCCTGATCCAGCCTTGCCTGAAGCTAGCCCTACCCTTTGATCTTTTAGTAATAGGAACTAATACATTTTCCTTTATGTTTAAACACATTTGGGCTAACTGAAGTAGAATGAGTTCTCACTGATACAAGTATGATCAGCTAAGAAAAAAGAACAAATATAATAAGGAAGATATATTCTTAAATATTTATAGTTTGGAAGGCAACGAAGTTAAAGGGGACCATGCTCATGACCCCACGGAGCCCACAGAGTCATAGCCAAACACTCCTGGAGGGATCTGGGTGCCGGCATCTCCAACCTGTCCTGTGATGGAGATCTAAGGGGTTCCCCTTAAAGCTTCTCAAGGAAATCCTTCCTGATGCAATAAGATGCAAACTTGGGGAAGCTGTTCTCTCCAGACAGGGTGCAAGTTGAGGACAGAAATGGTTTCAAAATGTTTTGAAATGCTCCTGAATGGCAGGTCTATGGGAGAACAGAGCAGGGGGGCATGGTATGCGTGGGACTTTCTGTGACCTAGGGGTAGGTGTCAGGGAAGCTTCCAAACTCGCCCTAGAGGCCAAGCCAGGGCTGCCTGAGAGGCTGGACAGTGGGCACTCAGGCCCCACTGGGCAGGGACAGCAGTGCGTCATGCTTGTTGTCACACTTGGCTTATTTGTTCTCCTCCACCAGGAGGAATTCACTGGGGCAGGGGATTGCGCACTGCACACATCACAGGTGCTCCTCCGGGGCTCGGGTAGCACAGGTGCTGTGGCACTTGCTTCATCTTAAGTGGCACGGAGCACAGATCAGCTGCCGAGGAGTGTGGAAACACCAAACCCTGAGTCACCACTGACTGTTGCCCTGGGCATAGAACCCCAGGTGAAGGCACTTAACGCTGGTTGTCCCTGTGCATCCAGGAGCCTAAATCGTGGCCAAAAAAAAAAAAAAAAAATTAGAATGCATTCAGGCTGGACCAGAGAGTTCCTGCATGTGCACGTTTGTGTGTGTATATGTTTTGGAAGTCATGCCAGATGTTGTCTTTCCTTATGTGACATTGGTATCTTTTTCTACAGCAGTGCTACATTATGTTCTAGTTCTTGAAAGAGGCAGTGAGGTAACGTGTACAGCGAAATTTATTTGGAAAATTATTTATGTGTATTATAGTCTTCTCTTAGAGGATCACAAAGTACATTTGAATATTAAAGGCTCTGAGAAGTTCTGTACTAAAGGAACCTGGTTGATTGAATGATCACGGAACTCACTGTGGGTGGATCATTCACGTGGATGGAATGGGGTGTGAGGCTGACTGTGCGGAGGGTGACTACTCCCTGAAATGTAGATAGGGGCCACCTAGAGAATGGTAGAGCTTCGGGCACGGATGGGTGAACTGGCCAACTGGGCTTTGCATTTCAGCCCCTGAGCATTTAAAGTATAAGGTAGCTCGTAAGATCCTGGAGTTCACCTGACTTAAACACCTCCTTTTATAGAAAGGCACATCCAGGTCTGTAGAGAAGAACTGAATTACTAATGATCCCCAGTCAGAGCTCTTGGCTGCACACCATAGATGCCAATGCTGGATACCTAGGGAGAATGACGTTTGATGGAAGGATATGGGGAAAGCCACTGAACCCACTGGAAGGCTGGAGAACCAGATCCAGAAAGGGAAAGTGGGCTGCTGAGCACAGAGCCGGATTACTCCATGAAATCTGATTAGCCCACTTCAGCTAGAGCCCGTGATGCATTAGAAATGGACCCAAGGCTCTTTGTGTTCTTCCCAGTGGGGGCAGGTGATTGGCTGAGCACAGACCACGTTCTCCTCCCTGGCTGTTAGGGTCTGGGAGAACAGGGGTGAGGCTTTCATGGCTTCTGCAGCTGAAGCCGGGAGCCCGTCTCTCCCCACGACTCATGTAGGAAGGAAGTCCCCATTTGGTTGGGGGACAGAGCAAGATTACAAAGTCCATCTCCTGCTTTGCAGTTCAGATCGTGCAGCCAACAGTACTCTTTTACATAAGTGTTTAGAACCTTGATTTAATCAGCAACATGGACCTTGCAGAGTTCCTACTTCCATGGGGAAAGGACATGGACCATTGGAAATGTTCGCGTCCACGGCTCTCCTTGGGGCTTCCTATCCTCCTTCCGTTCTTCACTCACTGGCCTCATGGTAGAGTAACTGCAGCAGAAATGCAGAGTGAGAGAGAAACGAATACGCAGCTTTTGGAACCCGTGGCGGAGGCAACAGTTTGAAAGTCTCAAAATCCTGCCTTTTGAGAATGCAAGTCCTGACTCCCAGAACTCAGGAGGACTAGTGTGTGGTTTGTTAAGCTGCTTTTCCCCACTTACCCAGTCTGCATGAATGACTCCCTGAGCAAAGAAAAAAAAAATTCCTTAGAAGGAAAGAGATTTAGATGCATTCATGAATCTCTGGGAACGGTCCTGCTACACGTTCCACGGCCTCAATCTCTGAAGTTGAGGAGATGACAGAATCTCCAATAGTTTAGGGGACTGGGGAGAAGACAGCCAGGTGCCCCACTCCCTGGGGAGACTGAAAGCTCCATAGAGAAGCCCCAGCACTCAGTGTTGTGAGGGACCAGCAGATAGGCAGAAAGTGACCTCCTGGGAGTCCAGGCTGCATCACAAGCCCCCACGCCCTCAGTGTTGTATGGGGAACAACAGAATGCTTCTGAGTGCATCTGATGGTCCAGACAGCCAGAAAACCTGGAAGGGCCCTGGGCCTGGGGTGGTGGAATGTGAGAGCAGGAGCAAGTGTGAACCAAGGGCAGGAATGAGGACTCCCGACCAGTCCACAAGGGGTGGCCACTGCCGAGAACCAGCTGGGCAATGTCCAGTCCAGTGGAGGCCATGGTGGGCAGGTGACGGCAGAAGGCCAGGCGTACTCCCCCGGATACCCTGATGTGATGTTTCCCCCACCCCAACCTCCTCTGGGAGAAGGAGAGAAGAGGAAAGCCTTGAATTTACTTGAATGGCAGTCCTGCTAAAAGTGGAATGGGGGATCAAGGGAGAAACGAGCTTTTTCTTTTTTTAAAAAAATCTGCATGTGTGGCCTGTGACATTCACTCTGATGTAATATAAACTGTAGTTTATACATACAGTTAAAACTAGTCCACAATATTTTCTTTAGAAAGGTTGCAAGCACCTTCCTCCTGGCATTATTATCAAACACCTTTGACTTTGATTTTCCCTACCCACATCCTAGGTCAAAGTTAAAACGATGGACAGCATGTTGGCAGTGACTTCCTGTAAGATAGGGCTGGCACTGCTGGTTGCCTCTGGGCCCAAGGCACCAGCCACTGAGTGCCCAGGAGCAGCCCCTGTCCTTCCTGAGGCTGTGCCTCCTGGGTTGCACCTACGATAAGTCACCCTTGTTCCTGGCTTAGTGATCGTAAACACTGGATAAAACTATGCGGATGAGAGTTCGAAATTCTCAAATCTCTGCCTGTGTCTGTGGGACTTCGGTCAAGCCTCTCCTTGGGGCTGAGTTTCCTCATCTGTAAAATGAGGTGACCTTTGCTGCCCTAGTGACAGTGATGCCAGCTTTCATGCATCCAGTGTCTACCACATTCAAGTGTTTTCCCACTTCCAATCAGATCTTATTTTGTCTCCGTGGGAGCGCTGCTGCGGAGGTGCAGTGAACCTCACTCTACAGATGTGGAAACAGCTTCAACAGAAGAAACTGCTGAAGGTCAGACACGTATCAACTCCGAGACTCTGTAGATTGTGAGACACACAACTATTTTAAAAACAACAAAAATAGAAAAAAGAACTGCCAGTTATAACAGCAAAGTGTCGCTGATTGCAAGACACATTCCGATTTCAGAACCGTTAAAATGCGTAAAAAGGTAGGGCTTAGGATTTTTGGACTACTGTGTGGAACAGATGGTGGAGGAGGGCGTGATTCCAGGGCTCAGGAATTGCAAAGTTTGAGTTCTTTGTGTTGGGTCAAGCGGCCACCCAGAGAGCTGATGCGTGCTGATGTGAGACTCCTAAACGCCATGAGACCAAACAGACTCCTAAACGTGTAACGTGTTGTGTTGACATGAGGAACCACAGTCATGAGGAATGTGCCAGTGGCTGGGATGGAGCAACCCTCTTGCTGACTCTTGCGAAAGCAACCTTCCTAGATGAACTTTCGGTGAATTCTGGGTGGAATTCTGTCACAACACAGAAAATGGACTCCTTGCCATGGTATTTATGCAATCCCATCTCGTGAGCCAACTTGTTCAAGAACTGCTTGGCTTAACCCAGATCCAGTTCACCTACAGAGAATCAGCTCCAAAACCAGCGTCTCAGGTTTGTTGCAGAGCTGGTGAGCCTTCCAGTTGGTGAAATGGACCGGGACAAAATCCAACAGATGGTCTGGGTTCCCTGATGCTTCTGCCTTGCCCAAGTCTGATGCTGCTGGAGGCGCCTGTGCCTGTCCCTTGTCTGTCCCCTCTCCTTGGGTGGAGTAAGACCTGGGGCTTCTCTGGGGCTGTCTTGAATAGAGCATAACATAATGTTGAGCACGCACAGACCCTGTCCTGGAACCTGCCATTGCTGTGAGATCCCCTCCCCAGATCAGATCTGCCCTCAGATGGAGCCTGAGTAGACACAGTGATCTAGACATTTAGTTACCCCTCAGAGGGTGTGCACAACTGGTTTACCACCTCTGACTCTGATGGATCCTTTCCTGGCCCCCTTGCCTCCTCTACCAACCTCTCAGATGCTGCCATCTGAGGTAAGTTTCCATTCTGTTGCTGGCTGGGGCACACTGAGCATCACTGGCCCTAGCATCTTAGGAGCTTTATTTTGTCAGGGCTTCCCAAGCTTCCAACACTCTCTGAAGCAGGTGTTACTTTCATTTTTTTTAATTTATTTATTTTGAGACGGAGTCTCACTCTGTCTCCCAGGCTGGAATGCAGTGGCGCAATCTCAGCTCACTGCAACTTCTGCCTCCTGGATTCAAGTGATTCTCCTGCCTCAGCCTCCCGAGTAACTGAAATTACATATGCCTGCCACCACACCCCACTAATTTTTTGTATTTTTAGTAGAGACGGGGTTTCACTATGTTGGCCAAGCTGGTCTCGTACTTCTGACCTCGTGATCCACTCGCCTCGGCCTCCCAAATTGCTGGGCTCACAGCCATGAGCCACCTCACCCCGTCAAAGCAGGTGTTACTATCCTCATTTTAAACATGGAAAACCTGAGGCTCAGAGAGGCCAATCACATGTTCAAACGACACAGCCAGCAATTGAGAGAGCACTTCACCAAGTCGTTATAGAGTGCTTAGGATAGTGTCTGAAACAGCATGAACACTCAATAAATACTTGTTAGATGACAGAAGGAAAAACTGCCTTATGATGATGATGCTGAGAAGTTAATCATGAACTAGTTGTTATTTAATTTTATTAAACTGAGCACCTGTTATTGAACCCAGATTAGACCTACAAAGAACATGGCTTCTAGGCAACCCAGGTTGTAACACACACACACACACACACACACACACACACACACACACACACACACCCCTCCTTTAATGACCCGCCTGCAATTGATATACTGCTAAGTAGCATTTCTTGTACTGGGGAGATTCTATTTCCACACTAGCAGCAAATATGACCTTTGTGTCAGCTGCCAGCTGCTTATAATTCTGACAGATGCAAGCACATTTCTGGGAAGCTGTAGCCACTCAGGACCTTGCGGATCAACAGGCAACACTGGCGGCTTTGGTAAGATTGATCGGCCCGTGAGAATCCCATTTACAGCCCTAACGGAGCCTTGGTTTACCACGGCCTGGGCACTAATGACTTAGACAGCTCCGATCTAAATCTGTCAGCCAGGGCTGGTGGCGATATTAAAGAACATTCTATTTATATGAAGCAGCAATTAGAGGAATGCTCGCCAATGGGCCACCGCTTCCAAGTAAATCCTCAGCTTTCCAAATGGTGTCATGCTCACAGTTATTTTAATCCACCTGGAATTTCAGGGATATTAATGTGACGGGCCATCGCAGAGGATTAGCCAGGTTTATTTCTGCTGACATTTCAGAGAGCACACTCAGGTTCCCAAGCCATGCCCACACACCTCCCTGGCACATCGCTGGGGGAGGCCATCGAGGGAGGGAGAAGCAGCTGCAATGAGGGTGAACCTGTCTCCCTTCAGCCCTGCCTCCGATCTCTCTCTTCCTTCCCCTGCCTCCTCTGCTCATTCTGCCCACCTCCCTCCCAGCCCCTTCGGTCTCTCCTCCCTCCCTGTTCTATCTTTTTCTTCTTGTTCTTTCCCGGAAACAAACTCGTGTATAGAGTTGCCAGCTTAAATGTGAATTTCAGATAAACAAGAAGAATTCTTTCTTTTAGTATATGTCCCGTGCACTCATGTTAGGACACACTTACACTAAAAATTTCTTTGTTGTTTATCTGAAATTCACATTCAACTGAGCATCCTCTATTTTTATTTGCTAAATCTGGCAATCCTACATCGGAAGAGTGAGTATAAAATAGGCCACTGTGGACAAAAAGTGTCCCACCTTAGTCTGCCAGTTAAGTTTGTCCTCTGTCATTGTCCCCTCGAGAGAGTCCCCAGGCTCTGTGCATTCTGTTACTCAGCCCCTTATTTTCTGATTATTTTTCTTCCCCACTGTATTGTGAGTCTCTTAAGGGCAAGGACCAAGCCTTATTTTTCTTTAGCTCTGACATCTGGGGTCAGAGAATAAATATTTATTGAATGAATGGGTGAATAAAAGAATGATTTACTCCAAAACAAGGATTCTGTCATTTCTTAAAGCATTTTTGGAATTCTTTTTAATCCAGTGATAAACCCCGTTAGAAGAGCAGCCCGTTCATCCTAGTTATAAACATTGCGGTTACTGGCTTTCAGGAAAGGTCTGAGAGGGACCTGGGTGGCCCTCAGGAGATGAGCTGGCTGTTAACAGCTGCTATGAACACATTTGGACAAGTATGGCTGCATTGTTGCATATAGCAACTGCATATTAGTTCTGGAAACAGGTAAAATTATTATCACTCTGTCTGACAGGTAAGCAAACTGAGACCCAGAGAGGTTAAGAAGTTTGCCACGGGGCACACAGCTAACAAGCAAGCAGCAGTGCCAGGTTTGAATCCAGACGGATTGGCTGGGGAATTCAGGTCATATTTCCTCTCCCAGTGATCACTATCATTATTAAACACTTGACATACCTGTGCTCCCAGGCACTGTCCTAAGCACTTTCTTTAGATGTATGCAACCCTCACAACAATTCTACAAAATACCTGCTCATCATTCCCACTTCACCAAGGAAGAAATTGAGCCAACCTGAGGCTTAGTTACTGGCCCAGGGTCATGCGGCTGGCAGGGGGAGGGGTCAGGATCGAACCCCTGGCTGCAGTTTGTACCCTAACCCTCACGGGCATGCAGCCTCTGAATGAGGTCAGGACCCTCCTTCCCAGTCCCACAGAGCTTATATTTTGGGACTGCAGGACCTGGCCACTTGTTCATTCACCCAGGAGGTACCCAGAAAGCACCTGTGCCTTGTAAGGCTGACTGTGACAGATACCATGAGGGACAGAAAGGTGGATGGACCCCAATTCCTACCTTCAAGTCACTTAGCAGAGGAGAGAAGATCTGCACTATTCCCAAGTGCCAGCTTCTTATTCAGTCTTCAGAAAGTGTCGTCTCCATCTCTTTGCTTCTCTACACCCCCAGCTCCAGCCTGGTTAGGAACCGGGTCGGCTCTTACACGAACTATTACAATAGACTCTTAACAGTGTCCTGGCCTCTCCAATCCATCTTCCACCTCCCGTTCCCCAAATCAGGCCGTAGTAACCTCTTCCCCTGCTCAGAATCCTTTAACACTGCTCTAATGCGTTCTGACAACTTTCAAAGGCGCCTTTTACTAGTATGTCATCTCCATGTGCCCTACGTCCTCATGCCCACAGCATGGAAAGCAGATGTGAGTGGATCTGGGCCAGTTGCAAAAGAGGGGGATTCCTGAAGACTGAGGTCCTGTTCCTCACCCTGCAGCCCCGCCCCTCACCCTGCAGCCCCAGCCCCACCCCCACCCTACAGCCCCGCCTCTTTCCCTGCAGCTTACCTGGCCATTGTAGGGAAACCTGGGGCTGCAGGAAGCAGGGTCACAGCCAATGGCCTGGACTGTCAGGATTGTACCCCATATCCAGCCTCAATGCCATTTGTGGTTTGGTTCTAAACTGCAGGATCCCTCAGTTTACTCTGCAAAGTCCTGTACTCCAGCCCCAGATTACTCCATGTCCCCTGTGTTAGCTTAAGGGTTTCCAGCAATGGGGCCAGGGCTGGTATTTCTCAAAAGCCCAGCTCTCCCCTTAGGCTGGTGGTATCACCTGGCACCCTACAGAGGACGCTCCCAAAGTTGAAGAGAGCGCTCAAGAGGCTGGCTGGGAGGCGAGAGTCCAGGGAGGAAGGTGGAAGCCAGGGACGAGAGCAGTGGCTTTGGAGGCGGCAGGAAAGGACAACATCAGAGGCAGATAAACCTGAGATGCTGGATGTGATGGACAATGAAGATGAAGTCCCAAGACAGGGTACAGGCAGGGGTGGGCAGTGTTACAAACTGAGCTAAGAAAAAAAGGAAAACACCCTCAACAGCCTTGAGAAGGGGGATCATCTGAGTTCCGTCCACAAAATCTGCTTGCCTGCTTCTGGGTAACTTTGAGAGTAGGAATTTGATTTCAACACCTTCCTCTGGCAGACCATTTTGGTCACAGCCCAGGAGCCATGTCTGGGTGTCCTCTGTTATCTGCAAAATATGGAGAGCCTCAAGTCACCCCTCCCCTAGGGATCATATCCCCCTGGAGATGGGGAGCATGCAGGGAGGACAGCTGGGGAGGCTCAGGGGCCCCAGTAGTCTTCCCGGACTCTGAGTGGTGGGATGAATTCCGGCCCTCCTGCCCACCTCTACGACATGATTTGTGGTCAGGCTTAGACCAGACTGGCCTGCAGGGTGGGGCGCCGTGCCTGACCTTGGGCAGATGTGGGGAAGAGCAGTGTGGGGAAGGGCCAGCCCCCACTGCGTGCCCGCACCAGATGGGCACTTAGCCTGCAGTCATGTTGCACGGTCACACCAAGCCTGGGAGGTAGGAATTACTGTCTTTACTGTAGAACTGAGCTAGCTGACCTTCAGAGAGATAAAGGAGCTTGCTCAGGTCACAGGGCAAGGTATGACTGGCACCTGGCTTTAACTGGCTTTGCCTGGTTGTAGCTCCAACTCTCAGTTTCCCCTCCTTCCCCACATGTATACCCACTATCCTCTGCTCTATCAGGTGGAATTGCTTTCAGGCCTCTCTAAACCAGCTCTCTCTGGCTTCCACGCATTCGCAGATTCAGCTCTCTGGCCTTTGCCACTCAGGCAGTGCTTCCTGCAAGAAGCCTTCCAGGATCCCCGGGCTGACAGCTCCCCTTCCTCTACACTCTTGCCATGCCAGGCATCCTCATTTGATTATAACTGCCTGGTGACTTGGCCTGCCCCACCGCATCTCATGTGTTTCCCTTTCCCATATCCCCAGACCTAACACCGTCCCAGCACACAGTAGGTGCTCTATCTGTGTTTGTCTGGGGAGTGTTTCCAAAGCCCACATTCCTCCTCTGTACATCGAGGCTGGCAGCGGCTTGGTAGACAGCCTCCGGGCAGAGTCATGGGTCACCTCTATAAAAATCCAGGCCTTGCAGAGTGAGAATCTCTTGGTTTTCTGTGACTTTGCTGAGACTGAGATGCTGGGAACCCCATGATAGCCCATTTGGACGTGTGCAAATGTAGAAGTCAGAGTTTTTTATTGCTCTTTTATGAGTCTTTAGACAATTCCCTCTAGAAATAGCAGACCACAGCAAGAACCCAGGAGTGTCCAGGGCTCGGCAAGGGACCAAGAGGGATGCAGGCGTGGCTCTGTGACTTGCTGCTTGACCCAATATCGGCCCGGAGGAGGTTTAATGGAGCTCTGACTCTCCATCCTGAAGAACGGCTCATAACCCTCCCCAGCTTTGCTCCTTGGACAGAGCCCTGGTTCCTCCAGAGTGGGCCGTGGAGGGCGTGGTGAATATCTGAACTCCATCTGAACCCAGCCGGGTGTGTGTGCATGTGGGGTCTGGAGGCTGCTGATGGAGACAGCACTGGGTGTGCATGACAGGCCCAGGTTCAAGGCTGAGAGCTGCCTCTTCCTTGTCAAGCATTTGTGAGCAACTCTTGACTCTCCAAGTCTTAGTTTGCTCACCTATAAAATGGGAAACATAATACCAGAGTCGTAAAGAATGTAATGGAAGAGCGGAATTTAGAACGTGTTTGGGTGATTCAACCAGACTGCCAAGAAAGTTCCTCCGACTATATTATGGAGTTTAAATAAACACAGACTCTCTCAACTGATGAGGCCCTGACCTTGGCGTCAAGAATATACACAAATGTGGACTCCATCCCTGCTTTCAAAGGTCTACAGTCTTGCAAGGGAGTCACAACTCACACAGATCCGCAATCCCAGGAGCATTTCCAGCGTGATGTGTTGAGCTGAGGAAATGCAGAGGGGGTGAGGCCAGGTGCCAGAAACAGTCAGTGGGTGCCTGATGGAGGCAGAAGGGGCCTGGCTCATTCTTGAAGGAGATGCAGGACTAGGGTTAGCCGAGACCTCTCAGGCAGCAGCTTGAGGACCAGTTCTGGGAGGTGGGACCAGACTTGCTCTGAGAGGGACCCGGACAGCAGAAAGGCTCTTAGCTGTCAGTGGGAAATTGTTTTCCATTTCTAGAAATTTTGTAGGGAATGGAGGGTGGGGAGTTGGGAAGCAAAGTCAAGGTCCCTCCCCCAACAATTCTACACAGGCCCCCGGAAGTGAGCCCGCACCTGTCTACCTTCCAGACTGCAGGCCAGAAGGAAATACCCTCAGGCCGCTTTGAAGCCAGGGCCCCACGTCTGCCAACCCCTGCCGCCTTGCCCAGAAAAGCCCCTGCTTTCCTGTGGTGGCGGTGTGGCCTAGTCAGTGCCATCTGGGGTGTCCCTGTCAACACTCACAGATTTTCCATCCACTAGAACAAGCAAATGTTCTGAAGGACAGAGAACACCCTTCCTCCACGACCTCTCATCATCTGGCTTGATTTGATTTCCTGGTGTGTATATTTTTAATCTACTCATGAGAGAGCCTGTTGCCTCTTTAACTTTTGGAGCTGATGCTTTCATTCAGAAAAAAAAAAAAAATGGGGTTGGTCTCCCTTCTCCTCACTCTAAACCTTTCAAAAGGCAGTGAGCAGGTCATGGTGGGAACTGAACTGCCGGGTCCAGGACGGAGCAGGGGATGTGGCTGGTGCGGTGGGCGTGTGGGCCACAAACCCTGGTGTTGGGCCCCTGTAGGCCTGAGAGAGTTGACACCTCATGCAGCCATTAGGATTTTGTGTGTCTCATCTTCAGCCAAGAGCAGGTCTTTCTCCCTCTTCCTCAGTTTCCCGCTTGCTGTCCCCTTCCTCACCTCCCCAACCCCACACAGGAGGTGTTCACTGCAGGAGTGAGCTCTGCTCCGAGTGTCGGCTTGGCTTGAGGGAAGGCGCCAGGCAACAGGTTCGAGGGGTCCCTGGCTGCATAGCTGGCTTCCTTTTGAAATTCTTTAGCTTGAGAATGTCCTCAATAAAACCAGACTGGGATTGGAGCACGGCTCTTAAGTAACACTTAGCTCATGAGTGAAACCAGACAGCATGTAACACTATTGGTTCCACGTGGGGAATCTGGTTTTTAAATCAATTTGGAATTCCATTTGGGCGGAAAGTTGGGCTCCACCTTTGAGACAGTGAGGCTGGGTGGGTTGGCCAGTGGGGGCTGGGAGTGCCAGTTGTGACAGAGATGGGGAGCTGCCACAGGGACGGAAAAGCCAGCAGGGAGACACAGCAAATGGGGAAATGGATACAGAAATCCAGTTTGGAAAATCACATTATGGGACAGGTCAAGCCAACCTGGGTTCAAATCCCAGTGCAAACCCTGAAAAGCAAACGATTTACTGTTTCTGAGCTTTGAGACAGAAAATAGCCTCTTTTGAGGCTTCTTAAGAAAAAGGGGGGGGAAAAAAAGGAAGGAAGGAGAGAAGGAGGGAGAGAGGGAAGAAGGGAGGGAAGAAAGATTGATTCGTACCCCTTTCAGGCTGCTATAACAAAATAACTAAATGGGATAGCTCATAAACCACAGAAATGTATTTCTCACAGTCCGGAGGCTGACAATCCCAAGGTAAAGGTGGACTGGTATATGGTGAGGACCTGCTTCTGGCCCACAGGTAGTGCCACTTTGCTGAATCCTCACATGATGGAAGGGATGAGGGTCTCTCTGGTGCCCCTTTTATCGGGGCACTGATCCCATTCACGAGGGCTCCGTCTTCATAAGCTAATCACCTTTCAAATACCACCTGCTAATGCCATCATCTTGGGAATTAGCATTTCGACACTAAAGACAGTAAAGACAGTGAATTCTGGGGGGACGAAAACATTCAAGGAAGAAAGGGAGGGAGGGAGGGAGGGAAGGAGGGAGAAAGGGATGGATGGAGGGAGGGAGGGAGGGAGGGAGGGAGGGAGGGAGGCAGGGAAAGCATCCACTCTTCTTCAACACTACATGCTTTATTTAAAGTTGTTAATTCCCGGCAGGGTGAGAGAGAGGGAGTGATTACACCTGTGGTCGATCATTGTTTGTATTGCATCTACTTATAAAGCTTCACGTTAGTCAAATACCCATTACCTTAGAACCCTAGAACAGGCCTCTTTATCTGCTGGACCATCATTTCACCATCTAACAAAAGTCAATAACAGACAGAGTTGCTTTTTCTCAAGAGTCCACAGGGTGGAAAAGAAAGAGCAGGTGTGTTAGATTCTATAGCCAAATAGAATCTAGAGCGAAGGCCAGCCAACTGTAGGAACTGGTTTCTTCATGCAGTCATTCCATTGGAAGTCCAGGTATTCCCTGAGCCCTCTAGATCTCAGTCTTCTCATCTGTAGAGTAGTGGATTTTCACCAAGGTCCTACACTGAGGTTGAGAGGATTATATATGGCAATGTAAGTGAAGGTGGGCCAGGTAGTGGCATCTCTTCAGCAGCCTCCCAGGCATGCTCAGAGCACAGCTAAGAAGGGAGGGGAGAGGAGCACATTCTAAGAAGATTGGTGAGTAGCCTGCTGTGTGTTCTCTGGGATCTGCTATAGGGGCTCGTTAGTGAAGACAGTGGACTGTGGAGTCAAACAGGAGAGAGTTTGGAGCCCTGCTTTGCCTCTAATGACCACCTTGGGCAAGCCTCCCAATCCCTCTGAGCCCTAGTTTCCCCATCCATGAAGCATCTCTGTGTCGCATGCACACTTAGAATAAGGGCAGGCATGCAATAAGCGCCCACCGACTGACTAGTTGCTGCCTCACCACTGCTCTGAATCACATGTAACCAGAAATTCAGAGTCAAAATAAGAGTAAGAAAGACGGAGTCGCCTGCTTGTATTAGATTTGGCTGCAAGTGATTCGCTGAAGCGCATGACACCATCCCTGGGCACCGGGTAGAGGACACGGTGAAATTTTAAAGGAAGCTTGGCTGAAGACAGAGTGATTAACTGCTCACGCAGGTCCTTCTTCCTTTCCTCCTCGAAAGCCACAAAAATCTAGCCAACTAGATGAAATTGTCATTATGTTGCATTGACACCCAACCCTGTTCCCGTTAAATGCATTCATTAGCTAGTAAAAGTTCAATAAAGCCCCTTTTGATAGCTACTCACTTCTGCCCCCTCTCTGCTTTCCCTATCAAAAGACACCCCCAAGTTTCCAGGCAGTCGTCAAAGCCCTCTGCACCAGTATCTCCCCAAACCGTTACTTCTGAGGATGGAGCTCCTGCAGAATGGAGAAACTGCCTTTAGAAAGGAATAAATAGGGCCAATCTAGACATCTTTCTTGCCATGGCTCCACTGAGGACTGAAGGATAAAATGAAGAGACTCCTGAGACTTTCTTTAAATGTTACTTCAACTCTTAGCTCCTCTTTGAGAGCAAATGGATTTCAATTACGCCAAACTCGTGAGCGGGAAACATGGAATTTATGCCTTAAATTTCCCCCACTCACCAGTGATTCGGATCTGTTTACGCCGCCAACAAATCATTGCACTAGTGACGTTAAGGCACAGGGAGCCATGGTTTGATTTCTCATAGAAAAGCTCCCCATTCAGGGCAGCTCTCCAGGTGTGCTCTAGCACAAAGGCTCTGATATTCTGATGATTTCTCATTGAAGCCCAGAGTCAATCATACAGCTTTTGAGATCCCTTCTGCCTGCCATGTTCTGCCCCACTCTGCCTGAATGCAGTGTTGCTGTGGGGGAAGCCTGTGGAGGTCAACACCAGAACCGTTGGGCCACTGGCTAGCTGAGGTGGCCTTGGATGGGGCCTCACTCTGCTTTCACAGGGTTGCTCTGGGGATGAAATGGAAGGTGAATTTCCTAGGAGCCGTGGATGAAAGTTGTCACTGTCTTGTCTGTGCTGTCTGTCTGTTTCTGCCTGCTTGCTTCTTTGATGTTTTAGTCTGGATCACAGCTGATGGTCATGCTAGAAACTTCTAGAATGTTCTTTCTGCTCAAAGGACTAAATATTAATTTCTGTTCCCTACATTTTTTTTCCAGGAGGATTTGCTTGTGCTTATCTGCATAGTGAGCCTCAAGATTCTATGGGAATGAACTAAAGAAGCTTCTGGTGAGGCTGGCAGCCCCTGGAGAACCAGGGCATGAAGAAGGAAGCCTCTCCATCTTCTAAAGACGGTTGAGAGATACCCAGTTTGGCTTGAAGAGTATCACTGTAACTGGGTCAATTATATTAAAACACAGAATTCAGTGGTCTTAATCTGGTTTCTGTTCTGGAAGCAATGATGACATATGCTGAGCCCTTGGCTAAGAAGACCTTTATGTTTCCCTTGGGTAATAGGCCAGGTGTGGTGACTCATGTCTGTAATCCCAGCACTTGTGGGAGATTGAGGCATCTGGATCACCTGAGGTCAGGAGTTCGAGACCAGTCTGGCCAACATGGCAAAACCCCGTCTCTACTAAAAATACAAAAATTAGCTGGGTATGGTGGTGGGGGCCTATAACCCCAGCTACCTGGGAGGCTGAGGCAGGAGAATTGCTTGAACCCAGGAGGCGGAGGTTGCAGTAAGCCAAGATGGTGGCACTGTACTCCAGCCTGGGCAATAGAGTGAGACTCTGTCTCAAAAAAAGAAAAAGAAAAAAAACTTGGGTAATTATGGCAGAAGGTGAGCCTCATGTGCCTCTGGAGAAATGACTGCAATATGGAGAAAACTCTCACCCCCCACCTCCGATCCCCCTGCTGCATAGTGGGTATGCTTGACAACGTTTCCAGAACCTTATTGGGTTGAAAGTAAGAGTTGTGGAAAAAATACAACAACCCCTGCTAATATTAAAAATAGCTAATAATTTACACATTATGAAATATATGTTATTTAGTTTTCACAAAAGCCCTGTGAAATAGTCATTTTTATCCTCATTGTGCCCAAACTGAGAGGAGGAAATGGCAGCTGAGAGCATCCCACGCCGGCTGTGCAATCCAATTGGTTGTCTTTGTGGCATCAAGGATCCCGCTGGGCTCCCTGCCGTGTAGGACTAAGCCTTGGGAAATAGACACTCACATGCCTTCATCCAGGAGCGGAGGCAGCGGGGCAGGCAGGGAGGCCAAGCCACTATTAGCTCTGCTTATGTGAACCTGAAGCTGTGGTGGTTCAGGAAGGTGCTCATCAGCTTTCCTGATGCCGGACGTGGATCGACAATGCAGCCTCAGCCCTAGACATAGCCACCTGGGAGGGAGGCAGAAAGGAGGGAATGGGGTTGGTTCAGTAACCACGTGACCAAACAGGGGGCCCTAGGCTGGCCCTCCCACTGACGGTGGGAAGGTGAGGGAATCTCTCCTCTCAAAAGCTGTTCATGGCTCACAGTTGCCTATGGAAGGAAGTCTGCACATCTTAGCTGTTTCTGAGCCAGACCTGATCCTACCTTTCCATTTGCAGATGTGGAAACTGAAGTCTGGAAAGAGATGTCCAAAAATAATAGAAAACAAGGCATCAGACTAGGTCTCCGGTCCCAAACTCAATGCTATTCAGGTGCTGCCCTATCCAGTCCTTGGCCTTGGCCTACAAGACCTTCACTGACCAGTCAAGGCCCCCGCACTGTGCATCTCCCCAGGGATAGGGCTGTGTGTCTCTGCATCCCCGATGGCTGCCCAGCACAGGCGTGATACCCTGGGCTCCATATGTGCTTACTGGATGGATGGATGGATCTGGCTCAGGGAAATGTCTCTTCCTCAGCAGCTTCTTTCACACACGTGTCCAGGGACAAGGCTTCTTCTCTGGGACCACATCCAGAAACCAGCTTGTGGGCTAGGAGGGCTGGTGGTCACCCAGGGCTCTGGGGAAGGTGGTTAGCAGGGAGGAAGCAGGGGCAGAAAAGTAGTGCTCTTTGTCTTTGGGTGCAAATAACGGAAATGGACTCAGGGTGACTTAAGGCAGAGGGAGGACTCATGAAAGGAATCCTGGGCATCCACAGAATAGAAGCAGAGCAGAACCTCTGGATCTACATAGCTTTGGAGACCTCAGAAGATAGAGTTGGTGGGACGGCTCTCTGGAGTGTGCAGTTCTGGTACACCCGGACTCCAAACAGCCAGTCTCTGTGGCTCTCATTTCAGTTTCAACTCTGCAGAAGAGAGACTGTGATTGGTCCAGCTTAGGTCACGTGTCCACTCCTGGCCCAACCAGCTTTTGCAGGGCTGCAGGATGCCACTTGCAAATCTTGGGAGGAGTCCAGAGAAAGGGAAGGCCTGTTTCATGGCAGGATGTTGATGTCTAATACTTCTTGCGTCCCCAGTTATATTGTCCATTCCTGGAAAATGCAAGCTGTGGCTGACGATTTTATATCTGAAATGCCTCTCCCAGAGCAACGCAAATTTGCTTCAACCCAAAAATATAGGCACGGGAGCCCTAGAGATTTGGCAAGGGGATGTGAGAGCTTTTCTTTCTCTGTTTCCATAACTGCAAAAACCTACAACTTAAGGTATTATACGGGCAGAGCAATGTAATCTATTTTATGACAGACCAGTCAAAACATACATCTCACTGGCCCTGGGAGCCAGTGTAAAAAATCCATGTGGCTTTGAATTGACGGGGAAGTGGTGTGTGTGTGTGTGTGATGTCTTCAAAACCCATCAACACATCCAGACAGGCATGGGCACCGATAAAGGAAATCACACTTATTATTTGAATGTATGCCACTTGGAAATGTTCTTCATTATTAATAATAATTAATAAATAAATGGTTCAGAGAGTTCTAATTTTCTCTTGCTATCAGAAATTAGCATATTTTTTCAGTTTTCCTAAATTGCTACCTTTTTGATAATGTGTATATAATTACTGATTCCACCCAAACTCACTCTTTGTTCGGCTGACTGACTTTGCCTGCATGCTGTCAGATGCTGGTGAGGTTTTCTAAAGAACTGTTATGATTGATGTAATTAAACCAAGATAAGACGTACATTTTGCTTTTTCTCCCCTTTTCTTTTCTTATTCCCCTCCCCATCACAGCAGAGTTGAGGGAGAGGGAGAGAGACAGAAAGAGAGAGAGAGAGAGAATTAGTTGTCTCTGTTTGCTGGAAGTGCTTTACCAGAATGCACAGTATCTGCATTTTGCTCAAAGAACTTAATAAAACACCCACAGCAAACTTCAGGCTGCATTGTTCTCATCAATTACTGGTGTGGCCTCGGGTTTCTCCTCGTTAATTGCTGTGAGCAGGGAAGCTTTACTCAGTGTGCAGTGTACCCAAGCATGTATGGAGTTTAATGAATCATACTAACTCTGCACTCCAAGCAATTAGGTAAATCTAGCTGTTAGTTAGTGAGGCATAAAATAAATTTAATCTCTCTTCTAAAAAATCAATTATAGTGCTGTAATGTATAATTCAATTTGGGTCATGCTACATAAATTTTCTGTTTTTAGTATGTTTTTAAACTGGTTGTTATTTGATTTTTGCAAGCTCTGTGTGTGTGTGCATGGTGTGTGTGTGTGTGTGCATGGTGTGTGTGTATGTGTGTGTGTGTGTGTGAAGACTGCAGGATAAGGGAAAGGGGCAATTCCAAGAAAGTCTGGATTTATTAAGGAAACTGTGTCTGGAAGGGTCTCTGTCCATTTGATTCTATAAGTATTACTTGAGCTCCTACTGTGTGTGTACTAGCTTCATGGAAGATAGAAGGTACAAAAAATTACTGCCTTCAAGGAGCCTATGGTCTAATTGATACTACAAGACCTAACCAAGTAAAAAATTAGAAAATAATCAGTGAAACTGGAGGGGTCACACACAGGTAATACACAGAGATTGGAGAAATAATTGGGGCTTTCAAATCTGGACACCTGGGCTCCGATTTAAACTCTGCTACTGACTAAGCTGTGTGACACACAAATGACAACCTGTCAGCGACTTAGTTTCCTCATCTGTAAAATAGTCTCAATAGTTGCTTTCTCCCTGTGCTTTTGAGATAGATTGGGGTAATACTGGCTGGTAGCACACTTTGTCGTATTTTGAATCTGCTATCTGACTAGAGAGGAGTGGATGGCAGTAGCTGACGTCCCCAACTCCCAGTAAGCACCTGGAGGGTGGAGACCACGTCTTTCCTTCTCCTGCTTTGTCCTTGGCGCATGGCCCAGTGTGCAGACAGAATGCTCCAGATACAGAAACAGCAGCATGAGAAGTGAATGGTACAGGTCTGGATGGGTCAGAGGGGGACAATTGAAGATTTAACCAATGATAGATAATTTATCCAGGGCCACGTTGCATCATGTTCTATGTTCATACTTTTTTCCCCCCTCAAGACGGAGTCTAGCTCTATCTCCCAGGCTGTAGTGCAATGATGCGATCTCGGCTCACTGCAACCTCTGCCTCCCGGGTTCAAGCAATTCTCCAGCGTCAGCCTCCCGAGTAGCTTGGATAACAGGTGCGTGACACCACGCCTGGCTAATTTTTTTTGTATTTTTAATAGAGACGGGGTTTCAGCATGTTGGCCAGGCTGGTCCCTAACTCCTGACCTCATGATCTACCCGCCTCAGCCTCCCAAGGAGCTGGGATTACGGGAGTGAGCCAGCGCTCCTTGCCTATGTTCATATTTTGTAAAGCATCATCTCTGGTCCTCAGAATGCCCTGCATGGCTCTTCTTAGAAGCAGGTGAGGAAGCTGACACTGAGGTTAATCCACTTGCCCAGGGCCACACAGTGAGGAGGAGATGGAGTGGAATTTAAACTCAGGACTCCCTGTTCTCTTGATAGACAGGGTTAGGAAAGATGAGAGAAGGCCGGAAGGAGTCTAGAAGTCACACCAAAGTGCTTCTGCTAAGATTCTGAGCCTAGAAACTCTCTCCCAAGGAAGCCTCCAGAAAGCTCTTCATCCCCCTCTCCCCCCCACTCCCGCCTCCGTCTGCCCATTTGATTTTGTTAATGGAATTCTTAGGAAAAATTACACACCGTTACATTTCCTTGCTAATCTCCCAGCAACAGCCATGGTACCGAACATTATTAAAATAGTTAAGACTCCATCCCAGCTGTCTCTTTCCAATTTTCTTGCTTCTAGGGGTGCTCAGCAAAGCGGTGAGCAGGCTTACCTCCTGAGCGCTTCTGCACCGCCAGGCCAGCACCGCGATCGAAGCCAGAGCTCCTGAGACCCCCCCAGGGCCACTTGGCGTGTGCACAAGCGCATACACTGTAGGGGCCAGGGAGAGTGGACAAAGGTGTAGGGATTGCTGAGAAACGGGATTCTCAAACAGGGTTCTGCAGTCTGCTGGGAGGCTGTGGGCAATGTGCTTCCCTCTCCAGGCCTCAGTTATCTCAAACCACCTGCTGGTTCCCTTGCCAGCTCTGAGGCTCTCTCTGCATGTGTTCTTTGTGACTCTAAGAACACTCTTGCCCCTGGCTGCGTTAGAAAATGGAGGCTCTGGGGTGCATACACTGTTACTATCTAATAAGCCGTGAGCTGCGCAGCACCATCAGTTGACTCACTTTGCAGAGCCTATGGGTCATTAAAAAAAAAAAAATCTAAACTAGTGCGAGTGAAGTAGCTTCCACAAAATGATTCCCATCACAAAATAAGCCTTTAATTAGCAGAACATCTCACCCAGCTGAAGCACGACTTTCACAGGCATATACCCAGTGATGTTAATTATGAAATGAATTTGCACATGCATGATTTATGGGTCTTTGACTTTAAAGAGAAAAAAAAATCAGCTGCCTACTTTACTTATGCTTTCTGCCCTCTGAGAGGATTCACGAGAGAGAGAGATACTGTGGACCGTTCAGTGTTTCTGGGAAGCTTAAGGTCCCTTTCAGTGACTTTTGTGCTTTGCTTACATCAATCAGCTAAATATTTATTGAATTCTGAATTGCCCAGCACAGAGGCAGGGGCTGGGGAAAATGGGGATTCAGGATGAGTCACAGTTCTGTGCTTTGTTTAGATGAATTATGTCCCCGCGGAGGGGTCTTGTAAGGACACAGGGTCTACCTTCCTCATTTTGCAGAGAAGGAAACTGAGGCCAGTAAGGAGACTAAGTCCCTCAGAATAGTTCAATGACTCAGGAGACTCAGGACTGGTGGCCCAACTCTGGCCTCATGTCCCAGCTGGGTGATTCTATTATATCCCAATCAACAATAATAGCACTTTGCCAGGCCCTGGAGCAATAAGGAACTTTTTTTTTTTTTTTTTTTTTTTTGGAGACAGAATCTCACTCTGTTGCCCAGGCCGGAGGGCAATGGAGTGATCTTGGCTTACTGCCATCTCCGCTTCCCAGGTTCAAGTGATTCTCCTGCCTCAGCCTCCCAAGTAGCTGGGACCACAGGTGTGCACCACCACACCTGGCTAATTTTTGTATTTTTGGTAGAGACAGGGTTTTGCCATATTGGCCAGGCTGATCTCGAACTCCTGACCTTAGGTAATCCACCCGTCTTGCCCTCCCAAAGTGCTGGGATTACAGGCGTGAGCCACCACACCCGGCCCAATAAGGAAGTTTCTAGTCCAGTGAGACAGATGAGACACAAGCACATGAGTGCATGTAGGCCTGTGTGGGTGTACAAAGATGCACACACACGTGCATGCATTCACACTTGCTCATCCATGTCAAACACCCTGGCGCAACCTAAGAAGGTGAGTGTACTGCAGACTTGCATCTGTTGAGAATGCCAGAACTCCAGGCACTCTGAAGAGGGGCTCCTTAGACCCCTCCAGGAGCTCCTGGAGGAGGCAGTCCTTGGTCAGGCCTAGGGAATTTAGACAGGTAGAGAGGAGGGGGAGCTCTTGCAGGAGACCAGTGTGGGTCAGGAGCATTTTGGAGGCGAGAAGCAGGCGCCTCTGCGCAGCCTTGGTCCATTTGTGTTCCCAGCGTCTCCTTTTGCCCGTGTTCCTCATCTTGCTGTGGTCAGCTGTGAGGCACGTGGCTGCAGACCCACAGTGAGTGGCAGGGACAGCTCCTGGCCTTCTAAATGTCAAAGGGCATAAAGTACATAGAGCACCTTTGGAACAGATGCCTGCTGGTTCCCTTTGATCTGCACCCGAGAGGAGATACAGGGCAGGGAGGGGAGGAGTCTTGGATGCAGAGTAGAAAATAATGAGAGAGAGAGAGACGCTGAGAAGCAATTGAGGGAGCATCAGGTATTGGTTCTCTGAGCAGGGTGGAGCCTCACCCCACCCATCTAACCCGCCGTGTACCAAAGGAAGCTAGAAATGCTAGACCCGACCCCTTAGATAGGCTTAGGGGAGGCACCATTCTCCGGGCCACAGCCACATTCACAGCAGCACTGGGCTGAGAGCAGGGCAGTCGAGTTTGACTGGATGTTGTGTCTAAACAGAAAAGACCAGGGATTCTGTGGCATCCCCCCACCGAGGGTATCAGCAGAACAGACATTACCTGTGTCTTCAAGACTCAGGTTGGCAGCCTGGCAGAGGAGAGGGCACAGCAGCGGGTGGCTGGCCTTTAGCTATGTGTGGGTGGCAACCCCCACGGCCATCACCTTCATCAATGTTAGCTCAGCCCCTGGGAGGAAGGGGCCAGGAGAACTCTGACCTGACTGAGGAAACACTGCATTGATGGAGATGATAAGAATTGACCAGCTAATATTTCTGCCAAAGTAGATTCTAAATTGATTTAAGGTAATTGATTTAAGAGAAGCCAAAGAGAGAGAGATAAGCACTTCAGTCTGTGGCCTAAAAGCTCCATCCTCAGTGTTTGCTTGAAGGGTGGTAAGCTGCAGAGATGGCAGGGAGGGGGACTGCAGATGACCTTGTTGCTTGGGGAGTCTTGAGTGTCCCCAAGGCCCCCATAGCCTGACCAGGCCTTCTTTTAGGGTGGAAGGATGGAAAGATAAAGAGCCCTGGATACTCTGGGGGATAAAGCAGCTCTCGCTTTGCTCTGCCTCAAACTGGCTATGTGACCATTGGCAAATGGCTCAGCCTCTCTGTGCCTTAGTTTCCCATTTGAAAACAAAGGATGTAGGCTTGATGATCTCAGAGGCACTGGCTTTCCATCTTCAGAGTGCCTGACAACGACAGGAGAATTGGGTTAAAATGCAGGTTTCCTGACCCAACAATCCTCAGAGATTTGTACTTGAGGGCCTGGGGGTGACTTAAGAACCACTCTTCTTTCCCCAAGAATGCCTTTCTGCTGCTCTGGCTTCACGAAACTTCCTTCTCCTCCCTCCTCCCTGCTTCCCCCCTCCTTCCCCTCCCGCTTCTCCTCCTCCTCCTTCTTCTTCTCATGACTTATTTATTATCCACAGTTTTCTCCTGCTTACAAATATGAAAGAAGACATAGTAAACATTTTCAAGCATAGCAGCGTAGAAAGCAGAAAGCTCTTTATGCCTGTGACTCTCCCCCCAGATCACAATAGTGCTTCAGTTCGCGACTGAAATCGGCGTAAGTTCTTTTAGGCTGACTGATGGCACCATGAATGCCATGGCAACCCCCGCGACACGCACGTACACCTCTGGATGGCCTCCCGGAATTAGAAAGTCTGAAGTAACTGGAAGACCACGAAAAGGGAAGAATGATCAACCCCTGTGGCGCCTAACTAACTTGAGACATTCTTCTGTTATTTCTTATTCCGACGTCATTTGATAAGGCCATCAGCCTTTGTAACCGACCTTGGTCAACCTTGTGACTCCAGACCCTACAACCCCCCCTAGCTTGCAAAAACCCACCCTAAACTGTAACTTCTGTAACTTTCCACTGCCTACCCCAAACCTCTAAAACCAACTCCTATCCCACCACCCTCCACTGACTCTCTTTTAGGACTCAGCC
Source organism: Aotus nancymaae (assembly GCF_030222135.1). Lineage (NCBI taxonomy): Eukaryota > Metazoa > Chordata > Mammalia > Primates > Aotidae > Aotus > Aotus nancymaae. Next base: position 68,471,064 of record NW_026988414.1, read on the forward strand.
CACCTGCATCCGGGTGAATAAACGCTCACACAAAGCCTGTTTGGGGAAGCCTCTTCATTTAGAGCAAGCATTTTAATAATTGGCATACAAATAACTAAGGATAAATATATATTTTTTAAAAGTATAGTTATACCATATGTATTATTTTCTAATTTTTTCTCCCCAATGAACAGTATATCTTATCCTCATTTCAGGCCCCTATATGACAATGACCACATTCTTTTTCACAGCTGCATAATACTCCATAGAATTAATTCCCATTTAGGCATTGTCTAATTTTTCACAGCCACAAAACGGCACTGCAACAAACATCTTTGCACAGATGTCTCAATGTACTCACATAGGTGTGGGGTACATTCCTAGAAGTAGAATGCTGGAAGAAAAGGCATGTTTTATATTTAGCCTGTGTGGCATTGCCAATGTGGCCTTCAAAATTGGTTTTTCCAACTTATTCTCCCACCCATATTTTGTGAGTAGCTGTTTTTCCATACACAGCCTCTGCCAACCTTGGGTCTTATCTATCTTTTAACTCTTTGCCAAACATATTGGCAAAAGGATCTTTTTATTATTTCCTTTTTATTTTCCTTCATGACTGATGAGGTTGATCAGTTTGGAGCTATTCTTTGAAGTATCACGTCGTAACCTTTGTTCATTCTTTTTCTCTTACGTAGGTTAACAAATCATGTTGCCAGGCATTTACACAGTTGAGAAGTGCAGCAGTGCAAGAGAATCAGACAAACAGGAGTGCCCCGTCCCTAGACTCCCAAGCTGTCCAGCTCTCAGGTTACAGCAAACCTGTTTTGAGCCCCAGGCTTTAAAGAGCACTTGCATCCCCAGAGCAGAACTCTTCATGAAGGCCCGTGTTTTCCGCCATGTAGAAAGCAGGACCACAGGCTGTGTTTATCCAGGGCCTGCCCTCCTGGGGGGCACATGCTCTCAGGCTGTAACCACATTCAGAAAGAACTTTGTTAAAGGCTGATGAGGCCTGGCGGGAAAGGGTGTGGGTGAGGCACAGAAGCAGGGTTGGCCAGAGAGCTGGGCCCACAGGCAGAACCCTGAGCTGTAGGTAGGTGGCTGAGGGTCAGGCCCCAGCTTCACAGTTGATTCTCTTTGAGATGCTGGTTTAAGTAGCCATGACCCTTGGTTCTCCCACTTGTAAAAATGAAAACAGTGATGTCAATGTCAAGGGCCTCTTATGAGACTCCAGTGAGACTGTGTACAAATAAAACTGGAGCCTTCTCTAACTGTAAGTTGTGAGTTCTGAATGTTGATGCCAGAAATTCCACCATTAGATCATATCCCTAATGGCTTGTGTACAGCAAATGCAGACTCCCTTCTGCAAGAGGCCACACCATACTTGGTTAACTGTGCCACATATAACACAGACAGTGGTTAAGAGCATGGGCCTTGGAATTGCAAAGAGCTGTGTTCAAGTTTATTTACTGGCTGTGTGACTCTGGGCGGGTTACTTAACCCCTCTGAGATACAATGTTCTCCTCCATAAAGTGGACATAACCACTTCTTGGTTTACATAAGGAGTTAATGAGCTATGTGTTGAAAGTCTGGAGCCAGGGAAGGGTTCAATAAATGTCAGCTATGTTATTATCATCCTTAATCGTGATAAATTATTAACAATCCTGATTTAACCACAATGGCCAGATGCTCTCTTCCTCTCTCATTGTGAGCTTGTTGTGAGAGGGCTCCCAGAGGACCCATCCCATCCCATTCATCTCTTATGTCATCAACCACACAGTCCTGCAAGCATATATCCTGCTTCCGTGTGTTTGCTCTTGACACTGGGCTCCCTGTGAATGAGGTCCCCTTCGTGGAATAATTTGACGAGTTCTGAAAAAGTTTTCTGCTGCCTCTTCTTCTGCCGTCTGCAATGGTGATGGAAACCCCAGCACTCCTGGAAAGCCTCACGTTGGAGTTGAGATGCATTATCTGACATCAGGAAACTGCTTCAGGACTCTCAGCCATGAAATATGTCCCACGGTGCCGACCCCTGCCTTCTCCCTGGAAGATTGGGGCAGGGTACTGAAACTCTCTGTGTCTCAGTTTCCTCCTCTGTGAAATGGGGGCATAACAGTGCTTTCCTCAGAGGGGTGGAAATGAGAGAGAGCAGCCAGCATGGCTTGGCCCACAGTGAGTGCCTGCTAAGCGCCAGCAGCCAGGAGTACTGCCTCCTGGGGGTGTTCTCTGCCCTGTCCGGTAGATGCTCAGTCTCTGCGAGTTCCTTTCTCTGATATCTTAGTCCACCTGGGCTGCTGTAACAAAAATACCATCAACTAGGTGGCTTATAAACAACAGAAATTCATTACTCACAGTTCTGTAGGCTGAGAAGTCCAAGGTCATGGTGCCAGCCTACTTGGTGTCTGGTGAGGGCCTGCTTCCTCATCTGGAATCTCTTTCATACGGGCACCAATCCCATTCATAAGAACTCTGCCCTCATGAGCTAATCATGCCCAAAGATCCCACTGCATTGGGAATTAGGTTTCAACACAAACATTCAGACCACAGCATCTGACTTCTTATCCCCCCATCCTCCACCTCCTGAGTAGATCAGATGTTCTTACAGGTCACAGCCTAGCCATCTCTCCCTGGAAGCCCTCTATACCTACCCCTGTGGTTCAGGGTGGGAGCAGAGGAGGGGAGGATGGGGGTGGGTGTGCTCATGTTGGACCCTCAGGAACCTCCCCGGAGGATCCTTCTGGGGCAGCACTTTTGCAGTCAGGGTTGTGGGGGAGGCTGAGAAGCCAGAGGCAGGGCAGCTCCCCACTGGAAAATGAGGGCACTAGGGAGTATGGTGGGGAAGAGCTGTTCCAGGAGAAAGGGAGGGGAAGGGAAATAGGAGGGGAGGGGAGGAGAGAGAGGAGGGAAAGGGAGTGGGGAGGAAAGGGAGAAGGGAAGTGGGAAGGAAAAGGAAAGGGGAAGGGGGAAAAGAAAGGAAGTGGAAAAGGGGAAGAGAAGAAGAAGGAAGGAAGAGGAGGGAAGGGGAGAGGAGAGAAAGGGGAAGGGGAAAGGGAAGGGGGAAGGGGGAAAGAAAAGGGCGAGGGGAACGGGAAGGGACTTGGAAAATTCCGGCCACAGAGTCCTAGAATGGCTTCTCACCAGCCTTTCCCACCCAAGATGTGGCCCTTTGGGCTCGTCATTTTCTGGACCTCAGTTCTTCAATCTGTAGAATGGGAATCCTGAAGTGAGAGGATGATGACTGCTCCCAGTGGCATTGGGAGACCAAAACCAGAGGGGATGGGACCACATGCAGAATTGCTGCTGCGGAGGGGAGGCTGCCGTGGGTGACTGGGCTGCTGCTTCCTGCACCCCAGCCCTGCTGGCTCTGTGTGGTTCCTGGTATGAGCCTGGCACGTCCCAGCTCAGGGCCTTTGTACCGGCCTGGAAATCTTGTCTCTTCCAGGTAGGTGCATTTGTTTATCTCCTCGTGTTTGTGCTTGGATGTTATCTCCTCAAAAAGTGCTTCCCTGGGCACACTATTTAGCATATTGCATGCACACACACACACGTGTGCACACACACACATTCTCTCTCTCTCACACACACACACACGCACGCACGCACACGCACGCACTCCCTATTCCCTCCCTCAGCTTCGTTTTCCTCTTAGCATTGATCACCGCTGGATATTCTAATTACTTGTTTGATAGTTTGCTGTCTGTCAGTCTGTCCCCCCATGACAATCTTCTCCTTATCTCTTGCCAGGTGACATACTTCCTAGAAATTTAGCAGCTTAAAACAGCCAGCCTGTTATTATTTCTCCGAGTTCTGTGAGTGAGGAACCCAGGCACGTCCCAGTGGGGTGGCTTTTCTGGCCCACATGCTGTTAGTGGCGGGTGCTCTGTGACATTCAGCCAGTGGCTGGGCTCGGGTGTCCAGGATGGCCTCACCGGCCTATCTGCTGCTTTGATGGGGACAGCAGGAAGGCCAGGCTCAGCTGGACTGCAGCACCTACACGTGGCCTCTCCAGCACATCTGGAGTCAGGCTTTTTCCATGGCGGCCCAGGGCTCCTAGATTGAGTGTTTTCGGAGGCACAGACAGAAGCTGCAAGTGACCTGGCTTCAGAACATCACTTCCTACTCATTCTATTGGTCACACAAGTCACAAAGACCAGCCTGGATTCAAGGGGAACAGAGCAGACTCCACCTCTCAATAGGAGGAACGTTAAAGGATTTGTGGCTGTCTTAAACCTACCATCACATGCTTCACCAGGGCAGGGTCTTGGAAGTGTTTTGTGCACTGCTAGTTTCCAAGCTCCTGGCACAGAGTAGGTGCTCAATAAACATATTGAGTGAGTGAATGAATGAACAAATGTAATCTTTACAGTCCATGCCAAGCCCACCTCTCCCTGGAAGTCCTCCACACTTACCCCAGGCTGTGGGTCCTCTCCCAGATCAGCCTGCACCCCTCATCTGCCCTGCCTTCCCTCTGGGCCTGGGGCTCTTTCCCCCTTTATAGAGATGACCCTAGAAACCAAGCATTGAGTCCCCTGGGGCAAGTGTGGGTTCTGCATCATGCAGAGGGGATTCGAACAGGAGTTCCTAACTGTATGCATGGCATAGGTGCATCTTAATGTATAATGGTTCACAAATCACAACGACCCATAAGGTAAATATAGCTATCCCATTTATAGAAGAGGAAACTGAGGCCCAGAGAAATTGAATCACTTGCCTCGGCTCACGCAGCCAGCCCGAGTCTAGCTCAGTGTCTCTACAGCAGCAGGTGCTCAGTGGCCCTGTGGACTGACTGTTCCATCCCTACGCTGCGCATGTGAACACGAGGTGCCCGAGGCCTCCCCTTGAAGTTCCAGAGTGCACTAAAGCAGGGCTTCAGGGCCTCACGTTTCCTTTCTCTCCCCTAGAGACCACTGATATGCACCGGCAGGAGAGCTGGGTTTAATATTCATGAACCAGCCAGGCATGAGTGATTAGCTGACTCCTGTTGGAGGAGGAGGAATCATTGAATAAGGTATTTACATAACAAGTTAATGCTGCCGCCCGCCGCCTCTGGGGCTCCTCTAGGGTCTGTCCTCCACCCTCCTGCTTGCCCACGTTGTGCTTCTCCTCGGCTGTCTTGGATGGCCAAGGAGGAAGTGCAGTTGCTCTGCACCCCTCTGCAATTGGGGCTGCCATCTGAATGATAACATTATTTAGGGAACAGAATTCCCGTGCCTGGGACAGCCTGTAATGGGATGGTCGGTGGCCTGCCAGTGGGAGGCTGGACCCCTAAACGAAACCCTTCTGCAGACTCTGAGAGCTGACAAAGAGAGGCTGAGACTGGGTTTTTGACACGGGCCTTCTTCCCCCAAACCCTCAAGAGACCTCGGGCACAGTCCACCCCATTTCTGGGCTTGTCTCCTTTGCTGCAACACGCAGGGCCTCGGCCCGACGCTCTGCGGTCTAGGACTGAATTCCAGCAGCCTGCTTGAAGGCAGCAGGCAAGGGAAGGAGCCAGCGTGCGGGGCCGTTCGAAAGAGAACTCCTCCACTGTTTCCATGCCTTCCTCAAGAGCTGCCTTTGAGGTTACCTCTGGTCGCCGCTCACTTGGGGTCCGGGAATCAAAGGTTATTAGCTCATAATCACCTCGTTCATGGCTGCCTGGGAGGTGTGCTGCGTGTCTGACCCCCGGCACGAGGGACACCAGCCAAGGCCTTCTGGCTGCAGTTAAAAGGGCTCAGCGGCCTCTCCCTGAAGGTGAAGTACAAAGACGGGCTGGGGATTTTCAAGGGGAGTGGGAGGTATTAACTGTTGGGGTGCCAGCCCCACTGTAAACGCATTAAAAACAGCGTTTTCTCTGTCTCTCGAATGGTGGATGGTATCTGGCAAGGGCCAGAATAGCCTGGTTCTTCTTGCCCAGATGCAGAAGGGCAGACCCTGGAGAGCTGTACCTTTTCTCATTTGCACGACCTCTCCGCAGAGTGAACAGGATGACAGAGCTCCCCTCAGAGGGCTTGCGTGAGGACTGAGTTGCTGTTTGTTACATGCTCAAAACAGAGCTGACTCCCCAAGCAGAAACCTGGGATTTCTTTTGGAAAGATTGCGAGTCACAATTATCAAAACTTGAGTTCTGGCCTCTTTTTGAAGACTAACCTCCTGAGAAAGCTTGGGTCCCTTTCGTGACTCTGAGCTTTAGATCTTCACCTGGAAAATGGGAGTACTGAGCCCGATCTCTCAAGCTTGCTGGGAGGAGTAAGTGACAGTCACACTGGTAGAAGGCGCCCAGCCTTGGTACCTGGTACACAGTAGGTGCTCAGTGAGAGCATGCATGGATGCAGTATCAGGTCTGTGAGGGCCTTCCCAGGGGGAGGGGGACACAGATTCTGGAGAGGGAAGACCTAGGGCTCAAGACAGCTGGCTTCAGGTGGCTAAAGAGCCCTGAGGGCAAGAGGCTGCACGTCTATGCATTTTAGGCCGGCCCCAGGAGCACTGAGAAATATTGCAACCAGAAGTATTTTAATCCAAAGTAAAGAGGAGCCCAACTTGCCTGACGGTCAGGTGGCATCAGTGGCGTGGGTGCCCTATCACAGGACATGTCCAAGCTTAGATTGGCTGGGAGGTCATGGAGGGGCTCCAAATAATAGAGAGGACGGAGGTTCCTGGGCTGGTTACTAAGGTTCCTTCTGTGATGTATGATCTCGAGGTCAGCAGTGACTGCACTGTCTTGACTTCTTGTCACTCTCAGTAGCCATGTGGCAGCCCATGCTCCCTGCTGCTGTCCCCACCCCCTCCCATGCACCTGCCTCACTGCCTGTGGCCAGAGGCATCCTTCCAACACCCTCTAGAACATGTCTCTTCTCTCTGCCTGCAGGGAGTGGGGGACCCAGACTTCTGTTCCCTCTGCATCATGACATATTCCAAAGCATCCTCGTGTGGTCCCCACTCCAGTGCCACTCAGACGTGCTCTCATCCTTCACCCTTCATGGGGCACATGCCTGAGTGGGGTTGGGGGAGGTCTGCTTTCCTCATCTCTTTGTTTCCAGGGCAGGACCTCTGGGGATGCCCCCCATGCCCACAGTGCAGCCCAGTGTCAGGGACTCAGAAACGGCTAAGTTCCTATGAGGCAGGGTTCTTGGGAAAGCCTTAGTTCTCCTCACAGTAAAGGCAGGAGCTTTTACTGTGAGAAGTCCCTGGCCTTGAGTGCTGGGGTCCCTGGCCTTGTCTTGTCCCCTCTCATGACTCAGGCCCAGATCTCAGCAGCACCCAGGCTGGAAGCAGCAAGCCCAGGGGAGGCCATGGCCCGCGGGTGCCCTGCTCTGCTTCCACAGGACATTCGGTCACACCGGGGGCTGTGAGAGACATGGTGCATCATCCCCTCCGACCCACGCAGCCCTGCAGAGTAGCCTGTCAGCCTCATCTGACAGATGGAGATGGAGACTGAGGCTCAGAAAGCCACATGTTGGCCCTCAGCCAGGGTCTTGGGGGCCACAGTCCAGGAGCAGAGCTAGATCAGATGAGGTGAGTGAGGCACTTGCCCTACGGCGTGACATTTAAGGGGGTGCCCCAAAACTTGGCATTCAAATAATATTATTTCAATGCAATATATTTAAAAATGGAAAGTTATGCAATAGATATTTTGCATTAAATTTGACCTTTTAAAATGTCGCTTGGAGATATTATTCATCATCACTCGTGAGTTTTTGGTTTTCCCTAGAATTCCCCCAATGCCAGTGAAATCACTCATTTGCTTTCCCCTCATCTTGGCCCTGGAGCCTGTGTCCTCCAGGTGGCTGTGGTGCAGGAAGCTGGAGGAGGCTGAAGAGCTGAGGACGGGACTTTGGCCTCTGGCTTTGTGGGATGTGGGGTGAGCCGGGAGGAGGGAGGAGGAACCCAGGCTGGAGCTGTGCAGGGGGACTGGCTCCAAGTGTCTGAGAGACCCCTCAGACCTGGGATGCTGGAGGGGTCAGGGGAGCAAGCTGGCTTTTGATAGGCTGGGCTGTGAGACAGAGGCAAAATGGACCTGCAGGAGCCTCCTTGTCCCCCAGTCCCTGGAGCTCAGCAGACAGGAAGGATGCCGGAGCCAGCATGAGGTTGGGGAGCATTGGGTGGCTGGGATTTCTGGAGGATTTTTGAGGAGCTGAGGCCCAGGCACCCCTCACTTTCCCACCTCACCCCTGCTCTGCTCCCTGATGGTGTGGGAGGACCCCAGACTGTGACAAGGTACAGGTCGGGTGGGGGTGGGTGGTGCCTGCAGGAAGCGCAGGGCCTCCCCATCAGCTCTGAGCCACGGCTGCAGTCAGCTTTGCGGGCTCCTGCATCATCTCATGGCATTCTCCCACAACCTAGGAGGACAGGGCTCCGTGTCATCCTTCCTGCCTTGCATGGATGAGGAAACTGAGGCTTGGGGAAGAGCAGATGCCCAGACAGTAGGACAGGGCTGGGGCCCTGACCAGGGCTTTCCTCTCTCTGAGCCCCTTCCTGTCCCTCACTCAGGCTGCCAGGGAATTCCAACACCCTCCCTGCTCCTGCCTGCCCAACCCCAAACTGTCACTTCCACCTTTCCCTCTTCTAACTTTCTCAAAGTGAATATCATTATTAATATTATTTGCCTAATTAACACGTTGGCTGAATGACAGAAAACATGCAAACAGGTTTTGCCAAGAAAACTCTGTCTGATTAAAACTGCAGCCTGTCTAATTAGATGGAGATTTCTTCATTAGTTTCCCCATTTTAGATGCACCCTCCCCCCCACACCCAGCTCCCTTCCCTGTGCTTTCACCTCCCAGCTCCCACCCCTAACCCTGGAGGCCTTCTCCCTTGGCAATTCTGCTGTCCCCCCACCACCTCCCCAAGCCCTCTCACTGCCTGCACCTGTCTTCCTTAGCAAGCAGCTAATGGCAGGGCTGACCTGCTTTGGTCTGAAGTTGGCCAGAGGACAAGAGGACACTGCCCTGGGGGACACGTGCTGGCCCACCTTGCAGGCCTGAGAACCTCCTGGGATTGAGGTCACACCTGAGGTCTGTTTAGAGTGAGGGCGTCCAGGTTACTAAAAGTGTCTTCATTGAGAATCCCCATTGACAAAGCAAAGCAAAACAAAATTTCCAGATCCTTTCAATCAGATGCCAATGAAAGCAGAATGCATACTTGATAACAAAAGTAGTGTTAGGGAATGTTGGTTGTATACCTACTATGTGTCAGAACTTGCAAGCGTTTTCTTATCTCCATAGCAACGCTTCAAATGAAGTTATCACCATTTTGCCAATGAGAAAATTGAGGCTTAAAGGAGGTTGGCGAGGAGTAGAGAGTAGACTCAGATCCCGCCCATTCCAGCTCCCGTACGCTGGTTTCTCCCTCTCAGGGGCTCCTTTGTGGTGTCCAGAAGCCCTCACCCTCCTTCTTCCTTTTCCCTTCTCTTCCTTTCCTCCAGCCAGTTTTCCAGGAAGCAGGAGGTGCTGCACGCTGGGTGTGGCTGGGCAAGGCCAGGGCAGGCCAGCGAGGTACCAAGTTAAAGTTCATTGGTGCCTCAGGACTGGCTCCTTCAAGGGCCTCAGGAATGTGTCCTGGGATGAGAGAGGTGAGGGTGGAGGAGGAGACACTAGACGCAGCTGACACGTGAGGTCAAGCACAAATGGGGTGAGGGTGCTTGGTCTGGGAACAGCAGGCCAGTGATGGATTACCTGGAGGAGGTGAGGAGCCCATCACCTTTCCTGTCTATACCATGCCAGGGAACTATGCAAGGTACTTTATGTGCACACGTGTCTGCTCTTTACAGCAAAGTGTTGCCATCTCCACTTTTTTGTTTTTTTTTCTGAAACGGAGTCTTGCCCTTATTGCCCAGGCTGGAGTGAAGCGGCATGATCTTGGCTCACTGCAACCTCCGCCTCCTAGGTTCAAGCAATTCTCCTGCATCAGCCTCCCAAGTAGCTAGGATTACAGGCGCAAGCCACCACGCCTGACTATTTTCATTGTATTTTTAGTAGGGATGGGGTTTCATTGTGTTGGCCAGGCTGATCTGGAACTCCTGACCTCATGATCCGCCGCTCGACTCAGCCTCCCAAAGTGCTGGGATTACAGGCATGAGCCATCACCCCTGGCCCCATCTCTACATTTTATAGATGAAGAAACTGAGACTCAGAGAGGTTCAGAAATATGGGCAAGATCACACAGCTAGCAAGTGGCTGTGCTGCTTCCTGTAGAAACAGGAGCAAACTCCTCCCTCTCGTGACTCCACGGTGGCACAACGAGCAGTGATTAGAGGGGGTAGGATTCAGCTCAGAACAACGCAAGAAAGGTTCTGACCACAGTGGAGTGGGCTGCGCCAGGATGGAGTGAGCTCCTGGTTGATGGAGGTGTGTTAGCAAGGAGCAGATTGTCTTCATTGGGAATCTGAGAGGCAGGAGCTGGCATTGGAAGGCTGCTTTCCTCTGGCAGGCTGTTCATTCTGCAAGTTTTAAAATTTTATTTTATTTTATTTATTATTTTTAGACAGAGTCTCGCTCTGTCGCCAGGCTGGAGTGCAGTGGTGCCATCTTGGCTCACTGCAACATCCGCCTCCCAGGTTCAAGAAATTCACCTGCCTCAGCCTCCCGAGTAGCTGGGACTACAGATGTGCACCACCAAGCCCGGCTAGTTTTTGTATTTTTAGTAGAGACAGGGTTTCACCATGTTGGCCAGGATGGTCTCGATCTCTTGACCTCATGATCCTCCCACCTTGGCCTCCCAAAGTGCTGGGATTGCAGGCATGAGCCACCGCTCCAGGCCTACTCCACCAGTATTTACTGAATACCTGCTATGTGCCAGGCACTGGGTCCGTGGTGAGCAGGGCAGGAGTGCTCACTCCTTGCGGAGCTGGCCAGCTCAGTGGCCGGGCTTGACTTCAGGTCCCTGCCCCCATGGCTGAGCCTTTCAACACTCTCAGGTGTGTCCATCTGCCCAATTGTCCCACACCCATCCCTCAGGACATTCCACCCAGTCTCTTGGGACCCAGGACTGCTGTCATTGCCTACCAGAACCTGTCAACCCCACCTCAATTCATTGATTCAAGAACCATTGAACTTGGGGGTGGGGGTGGGCAGGATGAAGAGAAGTGGGCTAAAGGTTACAAGCGTACAGTAAGATAGAAGGAATAAATACAATGTCTGATAGCAGAGTAGGATGATTCTACTTAATGTAGGTGCCCGGGCGATGGGCATTCTATAAGCCCTGACTTGGTCACTATGCGTTGCATACATATAAAAACTTTCCCATACATTTACACACGCACACAAGAATCGTTGAACTTAGGGCAGAAGAGAGACAGGGTGGGTGGGATGAGCTGCTCCTTCCCTCTCTACTCCTCCCACACCGCATCAACCTGCAAATGATGGAGCCGAGCAATTTGCCATGTGGGAGCTCCGGCAGGCTGCTCCCTGGGCATGTCCAGTGAGACAGCAGGTGGCCTGGTGGGGCTGGGGGAGAAACGTGGGCTCAGCCGCTTTGCTCATAGAGGAGCCTGACTTACCAATTCTCTGGCCCAGGTCATTGTGAAGCATCTCAGTTGGAGCCCTATGTCTGAGGATGGCGAGGCAGAAGACCCTGGCCCTTGCCCTCAAGGAGCTTCTAGCCTAAGTGGAAAAAGAAGTTTATTTCCTTTGACTCTTTCAACCCTCCTGTGAAAAGAGCCCTGGCCTTGGGTTTGAATCCCAGCTCTGCCGTTTGTTAGTTCTGTGACCTTGGGTGTGTGCCTTAATCTCTCTGAACCTCGGTTTCTTCATCAGTGAAATGCAGAAACGATAAAGCCACACAAACTGGTTGCACAGATCGAATAACAATGTGAACAGAGCACCCAGTGTAATCCGTGGTAAACAGAACAACCCCATCTCAGTACCCAGAGTTCATAGGCGCAGTAGCGGCGTTCCAAGCTCAGGCTTATGTCTTTATCCCCGGGAGTGGGAGGACACTGACTTTGACCTGCCATGGCAAAAGGTCCTTCCCAGAGCCCCCAGCTTCCACCCACCTCTAACCTGTTCCATGTTTCGGTTCTCCCACTGATGGGCCTTTGCCTTTAGGTGCTCCAAAAGTCCGAATCCTCCTACGGGCCTGGGAATGCCTGGTGGCTTCCCAAAGCCTCGCTGTGCTCTTCCAGCAAATGAGCACAGGCCCAGCACTTCCAGAGATGAGTGAGGCCTATTGGCCAATTTTACCAGGAAGCCCATGACGTGCAGGGAGCATGATCGGAGGTGGGGAGACAAGTCTCATTAGATAGCTCCAGTTCCGTCGCCATGGCAGCCAGCACCCGCGCAGGCCAGGTGGTTTTTATTACCGAACTTGGAAAACTTGACTGCGGCACCAACAATGAATCTTTATTCTGTTGTTAATAGCGTGTCTCTTATTAGCATGTATCTTTTCCCCTTCTTAATAACCTTTACGTTTCCAAGCCGCATTTATAATTAAGTCATTAATCCCTTACTGGAATTTCTTGTTTTTCAGAAACAGCAAACCAGAGGTCCCGCCTGGCTGGCGTGAATGGAAGGGAGCACGCTCTGACCACATTGCTCTGGGAATGTCATTCTAATTATGGGATCCTGACCCAGCAGCGTGCTGATAAGCTCTGGGTTGGAGACGCCCTATCTCAGAGGAGCTCAAAACCTGCTCAAGGCCTTTTCTTGCCCTCTGCCACTTTCCTGCCAAGCAATTAGCCTCCAGGGGTAGCTGAGAGCGGGATACTGGAGGAGCAGGGTGCCCAGGGGTTGCAGTGGGGACAGCCAACGGGCTGGGGTTGCCCTCCTGTTATGTTTCCACGGGAAGCCTGTCCAGATTGTCGTTACCTCCCTTCCCTTTGATGTCAGAGTTGGGGTTCAGCCTGTATCATGGGGAGTAGGAAGAGCTTTATTGGTTGACCCCTGGGCTTCTGTTGTGGGTTGAATTATGTCCCTCCTCACACTCCACATTCAGATGTTGAAGTCATAACCCCCAGTTCCTCAGAACGTGACTGTATTTGGAGATTCGGGTCTTTAAAGATGTCACTAAGTTAAAATGAGGTCGTTGGGGTGGGTCCTTATCCAGTAAGACTGGTGTCCTTAGAAGAAGAGGAAATTGGAACATAGACACACACAGAGGAAAGACCACGCGAAGACACAGGGTGAAGACGGCCATCCGCAAGCCAAGGAGCGGGGTCTCAGAGGAAACCAGCCCTGTCGACACCTCGATCTCGGGCTTCCAGCTTCCAGCACTGTGGGAAAATTAATTTCTAAGTTTAGGCCATCGGATCTGCGGCATGTTGTCATGGTGGCTCCTGAAGACTCAGCTTCCTTCCAGCTCTGGTTCATTCACAAGTGTGCTTTCAGGCACTCCGAGGGCCCAGTGCAGAGAAAGCCAGGTCTCCAGGCTCCTGGCTCAGGGTGTGTTTAAGAGGCAGGGCCTTCTCTGACACAAGTATGAGAGGCAGAAAGGTTTCTCTTCTTCAGTCTCCACTAGGTTCTGGCCTCCGTGACTTCAAGAGGCAGGGACCTGGCCAGGGTGTTCACCAGAGACTTTGACAGGGAGTCCAGGCCTAGACCCTGGAAGCAGAGCCAGGAGCTCTGTCCCAGCTTCCCAGGGAGCACTGGGACCCAATGCAGAATCAAGACCTGGCATCAGCACAGGTGCAGGGTATGGTTGGGAAGGGCATGGAAGCTTGGGGTCTGCAGTGCCAGGCATTAGTCACAGGAGAACTGGCATGAGGTAGGTGGGCAGGCTTGAAGGTGTAGACAATGGATAAATACCAGAGACTCGTAGTCCCTGTCTCCTTCTTGCTGTCCCCGGGATGTCACCTCCCTCTGTCCCCAACGCTGAACTAACCCCCTTAATCTTTTACTTGGGATTCATCAGTGACTCATCATTGCTTTTGGTGTGACTTATCAGTGGCTGGTCCATCTGCCTCCTCTTTCCCCTCCAGGGTCATTTCGGGCACTCTTTCTGCCTAACAACTAAACGTTTCCCATCATAACATGTGATTTTATACTTCATTT